>NW_004444004.1:2824299-2836376 GCF_000243295.1 Trichechus manatus latirostris | reverse complement strand
ATGTACAACAGAACGAAACACTGCCCAGTCCTGCACTATCCTCATGACCGTTGTTATGTTTGAGCCCATTGTTGCAGCCACTGTGTCAGTCCATCTTGTTGAGGGTCTTCCTCTTTTTCACTGACCCTCTACTTTACCAAGCATGATGTCCTTCTCCAGGGACTGATCCCTCCTGATAATATGTCCAACGTATGTGAGACGAAGTCTCACCATCCTCACTACTAAGAAGCATTCTGGCTGTACTTCTTAAAAGACAGATTTGTTCGTTCTTTTGACAGTCCATGGCATATTCAATATTCTTCACCAACACCACAACTCAAAAGTGTCAATTCTTCTTTGGTCTTCCCTATACGTTGAGCAGCTTTCCCATGCATATGAGGCGATTGAAAACACCACGGCTTTGGCCAGGCGCACCTTAGTCCTCAAAGTGAAATCTTCGCTTTTCGATACTTGAAAGAGGTCTTTTGCAGCTGATTTGCCCAATGCAATGTGTCATTTGATCTCTTGTCTGCTGCTTTCATGGGCATTGATCATGGATCCAAGCAAAATGAAATCTTTGACAACTTCAATCTTTTCTCTGTTTATCATGATGTTACTTACTGGTATAGTTGTGAGGATTTTTGTTTTCTTTATGTTGGGGTGTAATCCATACTGAAGCCTGTAGTCTTTGACCTTCATCAGGAAGTGCTTCAAGTCCTCTTCACTTTCAGCAGGCAAGGTTGTGTCATCTGTGTATTGCAGGTTGTTAATGACTCTTCCTCCAAACCTGACGCCCTGTTCTTCTTCATATAGTCCTGCTTCTCGGATTATTTGCTCAGCATACAGATTGAATAAGTATGGCGAAAGGATACAACCCTGACACACACCTTTCCTGACTTTAAACCAAGCAGTATCACCTTGTTCTGTTTGAACGACTGCCTCTTGGTCTAAGTACAGGTTCCTCATGTGCACAATTAAGCGTTCTGGAATTCCCATTCTTTGCAATGTTATCCATAGTTTGTTATAATCCACACAATCAAATGCCTTTGTGTAGTCAATAAAACACAGGTAAACATCTTTCTGGTATTCTATTTCAGCCAGGATCCATCTGACATCAGCAATGATATCCCTGGTTCCACGTCCTCTTCTGAATCCAGCTTGAATTTCTGGCAGTTCCCTGTTGATGTACTGCTGAAAATTGCTTTTGAATGATCTTCAGAAAAATTTTACTTGCATGTGATATTAATGATATTGTTCAATAATTTCCGCATTCAGTTGGATCAGCTTTCTTTGGAATAGGCATAAATATGGAACTCTTCCAGCTTGTGGGCCAGGTACCTGTCTTCCAAATTTCTTGGCATAGATGAGTGAGCACTTCTAGGGCTGCATGCATTTGTTGAAATATCTCAGTTGGTATTCTGTCAGTTCCTGGAGCCTTGTCTTTCACCAATGTCTTCAGTGCAGCTTGGACTTCTTCCTTCAGTATCATCGGTTCTTGTTCATATGCTATCTACTGAAATGATTGAATGTCGACCAATTCTTTTTGGTACAGTGACTCTATGTATTCCCTCCACCTTCTTTTGATGCTTCCTGTGTCATTCAGTATTTTGCCCAAAGAATCCTTCACTATTGCAACTCGAGGCTTGAATTTTTTCTTCAGTTCTTTCAGTTTGAGAAATGCTGAGAGTGTTCGTCCCTTCTGATTTTCTAACTTCATGTCTTTGCACATGTCATTAAAACATTTTACTTTGTCTTCTCGAGCCGCCCTTTGAAATCTTCTCTTGAGCTCTTTTACTTCATCATTTCTTCCGTTTGCTTTAGCTATTCGACGTGCGAGAGCAAATTTCAGAGTCTCTTCTGACATCCATTTTGGTCTTTTCTTTCTTTCCTGTCTTTTTATGACCTCTTGCTTTCTTCATGTATGACGTTCTTGATGTCATTCCACAACTCATCTGGTCTTCGGTCATTAGTGTTCATTGCGTCGAATCAGTTCTTGAGATGGTCTTTAAATTCAGGTAGAATATACTCAAGGTTGTACTTTGGCTCTCGTGGACTTGTTCTAATTTTCTTCAGCTTCCACTTCAACTTGCATATGAGCAATTGTTGGTCTGTTCTGCAGTCAGCCCCTAGCCTTGTTCTGACTGATGATATTGAGCTTTTCCACCATCTCTTTCCACAGATGTAGTCGATTTGATTCCTGTATATTGCATCCAGCGAGGTCCAAGTGCATGTTTGCCGTTTATGTTGTTGAAAAAAGTATCTGCAATGAAAAAGTAGCTGGTCTTGCAAAATTCTATCATTCAGTCTCCAGCATCCTTTCTGTCACCAAGGCCATATTTTCCAACTACAGATCCTTCTTCTTTGTTTCCAACTTTCACATTCCAATCACCAGTAATTATCAATGCATCTTGACTGCATGTCTGATCAATTTCAGACTGCAGAAGTTGGTAAATATGTTCAGTTTCTTCATCTTTGGCCTTAGTGGTTGGTGCATAAATCTGAATAATAGTCGTATTAACTGGTCTTCCTTGTAGGTGTATGGATATTATGGATATTATCCTATCACTGACAGCATTATACTTTGGGATAGATCTTGAAATGTTCTGTTTGACAATGAATGCAACGTCATTCCTCTTCAAGTTGTCATTCCCAGCATAGAGGACCATATGACTGTCCAATTCTAAATGGCCAATACCAGTCCATTTCAGTTCACTAATGCTTAGGATATCGATGTTTATGCATTCCATTTCACTTTTGAAGACTTCCAATTTTCCTAGATTCATACTTCATACATTCCATGTTCCAATTATTAATGGATGTTTGCAGCTGTTTCTTCTCATTTTGAGTTGTGCCACAACAGCAAATGAAAGTCTCAAAAGCTTGACTCCATCCACATCATTAAGGTCGACTCTACTTTGGGGAGGCAGCTCTTCTCCACTTGTATTTTGAGTGTCTTCTATCCTGAGGGGCTCATCTTCTCGCACTATATCAGACAATGTTCAGCTGCTATTTCTAAGGTTTTCACTGGCTAATTTTTTTCTGAAGTAGACCGCCAGGTCCTTCTTCCTAGTCTATCTTAGTCTGGAAGCTCAGCTGAAATCTGTCTGCCATGGGTGACCCTGCTGGTATTTGAATACCAGTGGCATAGCTTTCGCCATCTCAGCAACATGCAAGCCCCCACAGTACAATAAACTGACAGATGCTGTTAATAGGGATAGTTTCACTTCTTCCCTATCAATTTAGATGCCCTTTATTTACTTTTCTTGCTTTATTGCTCTAACTAGGACTTCCAATATGCGGTGCAATTAATTACTTCTTTGTGTGGACTTTCTAGCCATGGTCTTGTAACTCCCACCCAGGTGATTGGGCAGGACTGTGTGATAGGGTAATTGTGGCCCACCAAGGGGATTTGTCAGTTTTGCTTTAAAATAGAGTCAATTCCTGAGTAGAGAGGAGGCGCCCACCATCACCAAGGAAGGAAGGACCAGCAGGAGAGATCCAGCAGCAGAGACCTGGCAGTGGGAGACGGTGCGGTGGGCCCCAGGCCCATGGAGAGAGAAAGCTGAGTCCCTTTGGGCAGAGACTGAGGGCCAGGGAGAGGTGTGCCTGCAAGCACGGTTGGGAAGACGTTATCCTGATAAAAGAACTGTATCCTGAGTGTTTCTGACCCTGAATTGCAACCTGTTACTTACCTAATAAACCCCATAATCGTGAGTATGGTCTGTGAGCTCTGTGTGGCCATTGCAATGAATTATCAAACCCAGGAGAGAAGTAGAGAGTACTGTGGGAGGGATGGTTGGTGTCAGAAATGGTAAAGACGGTGGAGAGAAAAGGCATGTCTGACCTCTGCTTCATGGGAACCAACCTTGGGCTGTTGATCTTGATTCTCCTTTACCCTTGTGAAATTAGAAGAAGTCAGACACCACCCCCAAGACTTTTTCACACAATACAATGTTGAATAAGAGTGGTGATAAACGTCATCCTTGTCTGGTTTCCATTCTCAAGGGGGATGCTTTCAGAATCTCTCTGCTGAAGATAATGTTGGCTGTTGTTTTTGTATAAATGTCCTTTATTATGTTGAGGAATTTCCCTTCTATTCCTATTTTGCTGAGAGTTTTTTTTGTTAAATCAGTAATGGGTGTTGGACTTCATCAAATGCCTTTTCTGCATCAATTGAGATCATCATGTGATTCTTTTCCTTTGTTTTATTTATGTGGTGGTTTATGTTGATTGACTTTCTAACGTTGAACCATCCTTGCATGCCTGGTATGAATCCCATTTGGTTGTGATGTATTATTCTTTTTTTAAAAATGCTGCTGAATTCTATTGGCTAGGATTTTGTTGAGAATTTTTGTGTCTATATTCATGAGGAGCCCTCGTGGCACAGTGGTTAAGAGCTCAGCTGCTAACCAAAAGGTTGGCAGTTTGAATCTACCAGCCACTTCTTAGAAACCCTGTAGGGCTGTTCTCCTCTGTCCTATAGGGCCGCTATGAGTCAGAATCAACTCAACAGCAAGGGGTTTGGGTTTTTGTTTTGGTATATTCATAAGTGATATTGGTCTGTAGTTTTCTGTTTTTGTGATTGTTTTTGTCTGGCTTTGGTATCAGGGTTATGCTGGTTTCATAGAACGAATTAGGGAGTATTCTTTCCTTTTCTATGCTCTGGAAAAGTTTGAGTAGAACTGATGTCAACTTTTCTCTGAATGTTTGGTAGAATTCTCCAGTGAAGCTGTCTGGGCCAGGGCCTTTTTGGGGGGGAGAGTTATTTTTAATGACCCCTTCAATTTCTTCTTTTGTTGTAGGTCTGTTCAAATTTTCTACCTCAGCTTGTGTTAGTTTATGTAGGTAGTGTGTTTCTAGAAATTTGCCCATTTCCTCTAGGTTTTCAAATTTGTTGGAGTACAAATTTTCATAGTATTCTGTTATGATTCTTTTTATTTTAGTTGGCTCTGTTATAATGTCACCCATCTCGTTTCTTAGTCAGGTTATTTGTATCTTCTTCTATTTTTCTTTTGTCAGTTTGGTCAGTGGTCTGTTGATTTTATTGATCCTTTAAAAGAACCACCTTTTAGTCTTATTGATTTTTTCTATTGTTTTTCTGTTCTCTATCTCATTTATTTCTGCTCTAATTTTTATTATTTCATTTCTTCTGGTGACTGTGGGCTATTTTTATTGCTGTCTTTCTAATTGTTCGAGTTGTAGGGTTAATGTTTTGATTTTTGCCTTTTCTTCTTTTTTGATGTATGCATTTATTGCTATACATTGACCTCTAAGCACTGCTTTTGCTGTGTCCCAAAGATTTTGGTATATTGTGTTTTCATACTCATTTGATTCTAGGAATTTTTTAATTTCATCTTTGATTTCTTCTATTACCTAGTGGTTTTTAAACAGAATGATATTCAGTTTCCATGTATTTGATTTTTTTCCTTGCTCTTCCTGTTACTGATTTCTACTTTCATAGTGTCATGATCAGAGAAGATTCTTTGAATTATTTCAATGTTTTTTAATTTGTTGAGATTTGCTTTGTGACCTAAAATGTGGTCTATTCTGGAGAATGATCCATGAGCACTGGAGAAGATCGTGTACTTTGCCACTGTTGGGTGAAGTGTTCTGTATATGTCTATGAGGTCGAATTGGTTGATTGTGGTATTTAGATCTTCTGTGTCTTTGATGAGTTTCTTTCTAGTTGTTCTGTCCTTCACTGACAATCTTGTGTTAAAGTCTCCTAGTATTATTGTGGAAGTGTCTATTTCTCTTTTCAGTGCTGTTAGAGTTTGTTTTATGTATTTTGGAGCTCTGTCATTGAGTGCATAATCATTATATAATATTCTTCTTTGTCTTTTATGCTGTATTTTGCCTTAAAGTCTATTTATTCGAGACTAATATTGCCACTCCTGCTCTTTTTTCATTACTGTTTGCTTGATATATCTTTTTCCATCCTTTAAGTTTTAGCTTATTTATATCTTTGTGTCCAAGGTGTGTCTCTTGCAGACAGCATATCGAAGGGTGGTGTTTTGTTTATCCATTGTGCCACTCTCTGTCTCTTTACTGGTGCATTTAGGCCATTTACATACAGTATGATTATCGATAGGTATGAGTTTCTTGCTGTCATTTTGTTATTTGTGTGTGTGTGTGTGTGTGTGTGTGTGTGCGTGTGTGGTGTTGACAGTTTCTTTGTTACAGTTAATTTTTTGTACTGAGTTCTGTTTGATTGTGGATTTTCTTTTCATTTCCTTCATTGTTAGTTTTGTGTGTACTGAATCTTTATGGTTTTTTTTCTTTTATATTTTGATGCGTAGGTTTGTTACCATTCTTTGTGGTTACCTTGAAATTTACCTTTATCTTCCTAAGTTTAAAGTAGTCATATATTTCTTGATATCACCTTGACTTCCTCTCTATATGGAAATTCTAAACCTATACCCTTTATTCCCCCTTTATGTTTTGAAGTGGTCATTAGTTACAAACTGATGTCTCTGGTTTCCTGTTTTCTGTATTTTAGCTTTATTTTTGAGAGTTCTTTATCTGGGTTGATAGCTGGCTGATGTTGTCACGTGCTTTAATTTCAGGTTGCTGTCTGGTGTTGTTGGTTTTCTGTCCAAAGGACTACCTGTAACATTTCTTGTAAAGTTGGTCTGGGTTTTACAAATTCCCTTAATTTCTGTTTCTCTGGAAATGTCCTAATTTCATCATTGTATTTGAGGAATAATTTTGCTGGATATAAAATTCTTGGTTGGCAGGTTTGTTTGTTTTTTCCTTTCAAGGTTTTATATATGTCATGCCATTGCCTTCTTACCTTCATGGTTTCTGCCAGGTAATCAGAGCTTAGCCTTATCAATGCCCCTTTGTAGGTGATATTTCACTTTTCCCAAGCTGATTTCAGGATCCTTTATCTGTATGTGGTTTTGGAAAGTTTGATTATGATATGTCTGGGTGTTCTTCTTTTGGGCTCTATCCTGTATGGGGTTGGTTGTGCTTCTAGGATGGTTAGTTTCTTGTCTTTCATGATATTAGGGAAGTTTTCTGTCAGCAAATCTTCAAAAATTCTGTGTGCTTTTTGTTATCTCCTCCCCTTCTGGGATTCTGATCACGTGTAAGTTATTCCTCTTGAGAGTGTCCCAAATAATTCTTAGGCTTTCTTCATTTCTCTTCATTCTTTTTTTTCTTGTTCCTCAAACAAATTAGTGTCAAGGTATTTGTCTTCTATTCCACTGGTCCTGTCTTCCATTGTTTCAATTCCACTTCTAAGACTTTCTATTCAGTTGCCTATTTTTGAAATTTTATTGTTAAGCTTCTGGATTTCTAGTTGCAGTTTTTGTATGGTTTCCAATTGTTTATTTTGTCTTTGTGTTCTTGTATTGTTTTCCTGAATTCTTCTGGTAGTTTGTCTATGCCTTCCTTGGTCTTGTCTGTGTTTTCCTTAGTTTCGTCTGTGTTTTCCTCGATTCCTTTGAGGAACCTATGCGGAAGTCTTTTGACTTTCTTATCAGGTAGTTTCATTACCTTTTATTCCTTGGGGAGGTTTTCTGGTTCTTTATTTTGGTCATTTGTTGGGGCCGTCTTGCCCTGCTCCTTTAGGTGGTTTGCTACTGTCTGTTGTCTCTAGGACATTAAGGGGCTATTGTATTCATTTTTTAATTGTATAATTGCTTTCTGGGTCTGGTTTTTATTTTATTTTGAAGATTCCTAGTAGGCATGGCTGGTGTGGTGCTCTGGTTGCTGGACTGGCCATGCTTTAGTGCTCCCTACCTGTCTCCAGGAGAGTGGGATGGCATGTAGGTGCAGAAACTTAGGTCTCTGTTTACTGGTCTTGCAGGACAGCTGAGGGTGGGTTGTTCAGGTTTTGGCCTCCATTTGTCTTTGGTTCAGTGGTGCAGGAGTGGAGAGTGGTGCTCTCTATGCAGGTAGAGCAGCCGGTGTGTTGGGTGTGGCAGGTGAGTGAAGGTGTGGTCATCACCTCTTGCTGGTTGGTGGGGGAGGTGTGGGTGGTAGAGGGGGTGGTGAATGAATGTGCATGCAGTTGCACTACTTCCACCTCCTCCTGGGCAGGGGGAGGGAGGAAGGAATGGCAGGCGGAGGCATACTCCACCATGCTGCCTCAGCTGTCAGTGGGCATTGTGGGCAGGCACTCGCACCACTTCTGCCTTGCACTGGGCATAGGGAAGGAGGAAAGGCCTTTGGGGGGGATGTGCACACAGTTGTGGCACCTCTGCCCCTCGGGTGGGGTTAGGGATGGAGGTGCACCCGGTGGATGTGCTTGCAGTCATACTGTTTCCACCTTGTGCTGGGCAAGGAGAGGGAGGAAGGGGCGGGGGTGGATTGTCTTAGTCATCTAGTGCCACTATAACAGAAATACCACAAGTGGATGGTCTCAACAAAGAGAAGTTTATTCTGTCACAGTCTAGTAGGCTACAAGTCCAAATTCAGGGCATCAGCTCCAGGAGAAGGCTTTCGCTTTCTGTCTGCTCTGGAGGAAGGCCCTTGTGATGCATCAGTCTTCCTTTGGTCTGGGAGAATCTCAGCGCAGGAACCTCAGGTACAAAGGATGCACTCTGCTCCCAGCACTGCTTTCTTGGTGGTATGAGGTCCCCATGTGTCTCTGCTCTCTTCTCTCTTTTATATCTCAAAAGAAATTGGATTAAGACACTATCTAATCTTGTAAACCTCAGTATAACCCCATCATAGTGATAGAGTTTACAACACATAAGGAAATCACATATAACCTCATCATAGTGACAGAGTTTACAACACATAACGAAATCACATCAGATTTACAAAATGGTACACAATCATACAATACTGGGACTCATGACCCAGCTAAGCTGACAGATATTTTTGGGGGACACAATTCAATCCATGACAGTGATGAACTCACAGTCACAGTGCTTCTTCTTTGCATTTGGCAGAGGGAGGGAGGAAGGGGTGGGGGGTAGGCAAATTGTGGTGGTGTCTCTGCCCCTTGCTGGGTGGCGTGAGGGAGGGAGGCATGCCAGGCAATGCGCATGGTGTTGCACCACTTCCTCCTCGTGCTGGGTAGGGAAGGGAGGAGGGGGCAGTGGGGGTACGCATGTGCAGTCATGTTGCCTCCACCTCACACTGGGCAGGAGGAAGAAGGAGGGAGTGATAGGCAGGCTCTCTCCGTCTCACTGCTGCTGCCAGCCTTCAGGCCCTTGGGGGGCGGCAGTGTAGGTGGTGAGCAGGCATGCGCACAAGGGTGTGCCTAGTCCCATTTGTTGGGTAAGCAAGGGAAGTTAGTGGATTGGGTTAAGTGGGGTAGTGGGGAAGAGGAGAGGCTCATACTGTGGTCCCCTGGTCAGGAGAGGTGGTCAGGGTATGGGACCCTCTGCTGTTTCTGATCAGGAGGGGGTGAGGGGGAGTGCATCTCTCCTGCTGGGATACACAGGTTCCAGGTATCCTTGTGCCCACTTCAGCCTGAGAGCAGGACCTGTCCCTGTTCGAGTGCAAGGAGTGGGGGCTGCCCAGGGTCCAGTTGGTAGGAGACCTCCCGCCAACACGCGGAAGGTCCACCACCTCATGCCCACCACTCACTCCTGAGGTCAGGGGCTGCCACTCCTGAGTATCTCTGGTACTGGATCCTGGCTCCCTCCCTGCTTCTGCTTCTCTCCCCGTGTGTCCATAGAGTTTCTTTGTTCCTTTTGGGAAAGTTGTGAAGTTGCCTTCCTGTTTTCTACACCCGAGGTTACTGCTGGTTTTGTCTTAATATGGCTGCATCAGGCGAGGATGGCTGGCTGAGCTCCTCTGTTCCATGTTACTCCTCGTTCACTACGTTCACTCACTTGTTCCTTCCAGTCAGTGTTTGGTTCAGCTCTTAGTTCTTCTTTTCTGGTGTTCAGGGTTCCTAGGTTGTTACCTGCTTCTGTTTCACTTGGTTTTTTTGGGTCTTTTGTGCAGGGGGATATTATGGTGCATGTGACTAAGCAGCCATCTTGGCTCTGCCTCTGCCTCTGCCTTTTACCTTTGACAAGCACCAGCACGTTTCAACAAAGCCATCAGGGCTGAAACATGTGTCTGAAACAAGCAGCTGAGTAAAACAGTTAACGTGAAAGAGGAGAGGGCAATGAGGGGAGGGACACGTGCCCATTAGGCTAAAGTTGTTTTTCCTCTGGACCTCTAAGAAAGAGTATTTTGAGATGACAAAATTCTAGGGCAAGAAGGGACCTTGAGAAACAAGGTCATATTTAAACTACCTCAGATACCACACACGTTCATTAAAAAAAATTCTTAAGAAATTCCCTTAATTATTGTTTGTAAGTGCCTCCTTCTCTCTGACTTCTATTCCTCATGTTCATTTCTTCTTGGTTTGCAGGTAGTGGTGAGGGGGCATTCCTGAATGAGGCACTGTGGGATGAAAAAAGAAGACAGGCTCGGATCTCAAAGACGTGGTCCAGGTGGGGCCAAGATGGCGGAGAAGTCAGACACTTCCAGTGGTTCATCATACAACAAAGACCCAAAAGAACAAGTGATTCAATTATATATGACAATCTAGGGGCCCTGAAAATCAAAGACAAAGTTGATGAATTTGACTGAGTGGCAGGGGGAGGGAGAAAAGGTTCAGAAGCAGCAAGGAGTTGCCAGACCTGACCTGGATGACACTGACACCCTGCAGGCTGGATCAGCTACCATGCAAGGGGTGAGGCAAGCAGTGGTGCTAGGGACGTGTTTTCCACATCAGCAGAGACTGAGCCGTGGAGAGTCTATTCAACCCTTCAGGACCAGTGAGAAACGGCACTAAATCAGTAAAAGATATGTACAAATACCTAACCTACCACGCAGATCAAACCCCCCGCTTTTGTGAAGTACCTTTCTCCCATTTGCCTGCCCCCTCCCTGTTCTACTCAGGGTCCTGGTCCGGCTTCAGTGATTGCTGCACCCCCTGGGCCAGAAGTAGGACCTGTCTTGTGCTGTGAGCCATTCTCCCGGCTTTGGAGAGGGAACAAATTAACAAACAGGAAAAAATAATCTGCCAGCTCCACTAAGCCTGGAACTCAGGGCAGGCACAGCCCCTTTCCCTAGGCTCAGGCATAAGGGGTCCACGGACTTTGAATGCCTTTCACCCCTACATAGACCTGTGTAGGCCCATTTCAACAGCATAGGTCCTCATTAGCACAGTACAACAAGGTATATACCTGACGCCTATTTTCATCCATACCTGCTATAAGGCAGAGTGGCCAATTTGTTACATTTGAAACTGCCCTGCCCATTGAGCAGGGTCCTCACCTACCCACATTTGGTGTCCGAGGACTGGTGGCTCCACCCACTCTACTGAGCCACCCGTGACAGGAGTCCAGGAATAAGTGGTGACTCCCAGTCCTTACAGCCAACAGCATTGGGTGCCCATAGTCCTGCTGCAAAACCCACCTACCTATGCGCCTTAGGGAACAAGGACACATCCTCCACCCAGACACTCAAGGGCAGCAGTCAGCACCCTGCCTTGATCAGCACATGACCTCCTACTACAGCCAGATACGTGTGCCTACTCCAGTTACCCTTCACCATCTAGGACTGTAGGTGAGAGCCTGCACCACACACTCACTGGCTGATGACCTGGACACCTGAGCTGAATCCACACAAGAAAAGTAAATGGACTCCTGGGCTCACATACTTAGTAACAGATTTAACTACCTGCTGACAGCACGTTAGAGCTCCAAAGGCGCCAATAATCAAACTAGCTCACACAAGCAGCCTATTTGGGCATATCCAAACAAGAAGCTGGGACACAGTAAGCAAACATAAAATAAATAAATATAATAACTTACTGATGGCTCGGAGACAATAGTCAATATCACATCACATAAACAGGCAGACCATGATGGCTTCAGCAAGTCATCAAAACAAAGATTCAAGAAACCTTCCAGAGGAAGACAAATTCTTGGAATTACCGGAGGTAGAATTCAAAAGAGTAATATACAGAACTGTTCAAGAGATCAGGAATGAGATCACACAAAACACAGAACAAGCCAAAAAACACACAGACAATGCAATAGAGGTACTTAAGAAGGCTATACAAGAGCATAATGACAAATTTAACAGGCTGCAAGAATCCATAGAGACAGCAAACAGAAATCTAAAAGAATAACAAT
>NW_004444004.1:2817828-2819210 GCF_000243295.1 Trichechus manatus latirostris | reverse complement strand
AAATATAAAATCAAAAACGATAAAGATAATGGAAGAAAAAATAGGAACAAGGCTAGGAGTCCTAATACATGGCATAAACAGATTACAAACCATAAGTAACAATGCACAAGCACCAGAAGAGAAATTAGATAACTGGGAGCTCCTAAAAATCAAGCACTCATGCTCATCAAAAGACTTCACCAAAACAGTAAAAAGACAACCTACAGACTAGGAAACAATTTTTGGCTATGACATATCCGGTCAGGGTCTAATCTCTAAAATATACAAGATACTGCAAAACTTCAGCCACAAAAGACAAATAACCCAATTAAAAAATGGGCAAAGGATATGAACAGGCACTTCACCAAAGAAGACATTCAGGTGGCTAATAGATACATGAGGAAATGTTTACGATCATTAGACATTAGAGAAATTCAAATCAAAACTACTATGGGATACCATCTCACCCCAACAAGGCTAGCATTAATTCAAAAAACACAAAATAATAAATGTTGGAGAGGTTGTGGAGAGATTGGAACACTTATACACTGCTAGTGGGAATGTATAATGGTACATCCACTTTGGAAATCGATCTGGCACTTCCTTAAAAAGCTAGAAATAGAAGTACCACATGATCCAGCAATCTCACTCCTTGGAATATATCCTAGAGAAATAAGAGCCATCACACGAATAGAGATATGTACACCCATGTTCATTGCAGCACTGTTCACAATAGCAAAAAGATGGAAACAACCTAGGTGTCCATCAACAGATGAATGGATAAACAAATTATGGTATATTCACACAATGGAATACTATGCAATGATAAAGAACAAAGATGAATCCGCGAAACATCTCATAACATGGATGAATCTGGAAGGCATTATGCTGAGTGAAATTAATCAGTCCAAAAGGACAAATACTGTATGAGACCACTATTATAAGAACTCAAGAAAAGGTTTAAGCACAGAAGAAAATACTCTGATGGTTATGAGGGTGGGGAGGGAGGGAGAGGGGTATTTACTAACTAGATATTAGACAAGAATTATCTCAGGTGAAGGGAAGGACAACACACAATACAGGGGAAGTCAGCACAACTGGACTAAACCAAAAGCTAAGAAGTTTCCTGAACACAACCAAATACTTTGAGGGACAGTGTAGCAGGGGCGGGGTTCTGGGGACCATGTTTTCAGGTGACGTCTAGGTTAGTTGGCATAACAAAGTTTATTAAGAAAATGTTCTGCATCCCACTATGGTGAATGGCATCTGGGGTCTTAAAAGCTAGTGAGTGGCCATCTAAGATGCACCAATTTGTCCCAACCCACCTGGAGTAAAGGAGAATGAAGAACACCAAAGACACAAGGAAAGTATTAGCCCAAGAAACAGAAAGGGCCACATAAACC
>NW_004444004.1:2790376-2817728 GCF_000243295.1 Trichechus manatus latirostris | reverse complement strand
CTACCACCAATGATCACCCTGACAGGAAACACAACAGAGAGTCCCTGACGGAGCAGGAGAAAAGTGGGGTGCAAAAGTCAAAGTCTAGTAAAAAGACCAGACTTAATGGTCTGACTGAGACTGGAGGAACCTCAGAAGACATGGCCCCCAAACTCTCTGTCTTCTAAACTGAAACCATTCCAAAGCCAACTCTTCGGATAAAGATTAGACTGGACTATAAGATATAAAATGATACTCTTGAAGAGTATCTTAGTTCAAGTAGATACATGAGACTAAATGGGCAGCTCCTGTCCGGAGGTGAGATGAGAAGGCAGAAAGGGATGGGAGCTGGTTGACTGGACACAGGAAATCTTCGGTGGAAAGGAGGAATGTGCAGTACATTATAGGGATAGAAACTAGGGTCACATAACAATGTGTGTATATATCTTTGTATGAGAAACTAACTTGAGCTGTAAACTTTCACCTAAAGCATAATAATAATTTAAAAAATGACCTGGTCATCCTATCCTTTGACAATTCTTTAGAAGACCTGAATGGAGGTTGGGCAGCTTAAAGCCTCAGCCTAAGAGAATGATATAGGTTGCTGTTCTAGACTGGCCCAGGCTGATAAGAGCTAGCAAGAAAATCCCTCTGTGGTATGTGACACTTACCCAGGAAATATACAGAACCAACTTTGCCCTCATTTTTTTTTAATCCCATTGACATCAAGTCTATTCCAACTGATAGCGACCTCATAGGACAGAGAAGAACTGCCCCGTAGGGTTTCCAAGGCTGTAAATCTTTACAGAAGCAGACTGCCACGTCTTTCTCCTGTGGAACAGCTGGTGGGTTCGAATTGCCACCTTTTGGTTAGCAGTTGAGTGTTTAATCACTGTGCCACCAGGGCTCCTTACTTCTGAATAGCTCTGTAGAAATCCTCAATAGTCTGAGTGCTTCTTAATTTCCTGGGCGCTTTTGAGATTTGTGACACAATTAAAGCAAAACCAAATCAGAAACCAACTCCTTTCTCTGGCTTGTCTGTAGAGGGGTTATTTCCAGTTCTCTGCATGTAGCTTAAGGCTCCTTTTCTATTAATGCTCTGTATCTTGGAGGAAAAACTGATTCCTGTTGATTGATTTGTCATGTGTTTCCACTTAGCATGTGGCAGTCAGCCTATTATTCTTATGCCATCTTATTGGTGGTGGGAGCTATGTGGATTGGGACCTGTTACTGACATTTCAGAGAAGGGGTGACAGAGGCATTAGTGTGGTAGCATCCAAGCTGGGACACAGGGTGAAAAAATAAAAGAAAGTGCAAATATATAGACACACACAGAGACATGCACACACATGCTTCAATAATGTTCTCAGCTCTTCTAACTTCAGTCCCTCCCTAATCCCCCTCACACACACACACACACACACACACAAACAGCTACAGCAGCTAAGCCTGGCCTCCCAGATGTACCCAAATAAGAGCTATAGGTCTCAAGTCCGGAACTAGCAAAGACCAGGATTAAAGAAGTTAGAAGATTTTTCTTAACCTCCCCATTCCCACGGATTTTCCTCCAGACAGGGTAATCCCTAGATAAAAAGGATAGATTAAGTTTCTCTCTTAATTTTCTTCTCCCTGCCCTGTGCCCAACTTGCCTGGCAGCACTGCTGCACTGCACTAAGTCTCCCATCCCCAACCTGACTTATCTCTGGTGGTTTCTTCAGGGGCTGGCCTTTCCTGAAGTTCATCCTGCCCAGCACAGCTGTGCAGGTCAGAGTAGCAGCCTGGATGGAAAAGGTCAGCAAAAGCTGAGAGGACCATTTGTGCTTCTGTGTCCTGTCCAGACTCTCCTCTGTGGTCAGTCCCCTGCAAAGTCTTAACTGAGTGAGGCACTATGGAACTTTCAAAGGAGAAGTCAGGTTCTGACCTCAAGAATCTCACAGTATAGCTAAGGAGGAAAAAGCAAACACATCCACCGGAGATTGGAAAACTGAGTATAATAGTAGAGATGTATTCACTTGTGAACAACCAACAACCGTGTTCATGCTGAAAGGGCTGAGAGGCCATGGGAAGGGGAGGTTCCTTGTGAGTTAGAGTAATCTGGGAAGACTTTGTACAGGAGATGGGAGTTAATCTAGTGTCCAGTAAGTCTCACCATGGTGCCCCATGCTGGGATGGGCTGGCAATCAGCTCTACCCTGGTGTGTTGGGGTTCAGAGTTGGGATAGAGGGGCTGGGGGAAGCCATAACCTAGCATTCTTCTAACTACAGACCTCCTGTGGTTCTCTTCCCCAGCTTGGCCGGCTGCACCTCCACCTACCCCTCCAGGTATCATCTCCTTGAGCCTTGAATTTTCACCAAGCAGCAGCTGGAAGCCAGGCATTGGCTGCTGGAACAATATTGGCTGGATTTCAAGTTGCTTTCAAACCTTCACAGGGGGAAATCGGCTTTGCTCTTGCTCATTCTAATCAAGACCATGTGCTCTGGGCCCCATGGAAACATAATTGGTGGAATACTTTCTCCAATAGTTCATCTTGGGGATTCAACAGTAAATACAAACTTGGGTTGCTATGGAAAGGATGCTGGCTGCCTGGGCTCAAAAGCAATGTGCCCATGTTCCCAAGGGGATTGCTTGTCCTCAAAAGAGAGAAGTTGTTGGGCCTCTGGTAAGGGCATAGGATTCTGACATTTCTCTCACTCTCTCCTCCCCTGAGAAATGCAAGAGTTTCTTGTATGGACAGAAAGAGAAAACTAGCTTGGGAAGTGTGACCCATTTCAAAAATCCTTTGGGGTGCATTGAATGAGGACCTGGGCATTTCTGCAAACAATGCCAACCAGGGGAGGCCCAGAATGGTTGAGTGTTCTGGTGTGGTGGGAAGCTGGGAACCTGGGCTCTAGTCCCAGCAGGGCCATTCATTCCCCAATTTGCAAAATGAGGGAATGGTCTCTTCTCTAAATGGCTTTGAAAGCTCTGGAATTCTGTGATTCAAAGTCCGGTTCTTAAAACAGAGTCCAGCGCTTAGGGGAAAATAGTCTGTGATAGCGCTCACTCCAGGGATATAGCTTCATGCTCAGGAGTGGTGCATTTTGTCTGTCTGGGGTGATTTGCCTTGCCTAAAAGTATTCCCTAATTGATGTGTCAAGATCCTCTGCTAGTCTGGCCTTCTTTCCTTTGGGTTATTCACAGCCCCAATGTTCTCTTCTAAAATGCAGATGGTCTGTGAAATACCTTAGCATGAATGCACTAATTAGACACTCTTCTCCCTAACTGGAGAATGGGGAAATAGACAGAAGGTGATGATGGGGGGAGGGGGGCAGATTTGGAAAAGTGGTTGCTACACACGCACGCTCATTTCCCTGCCTTTCCAATTTTGCTCAGTAACAGCTCTAGCTCTCCTACAGTCTTGTTGTTGTTTACAGAGTGGATAGAAAAGCAGAACGCTTTTACCTGTTTCTACTTATCATCTATTTGGAAAGCCAGTTTTCAGAGATGTTGGCCCATGAACAGATGGATTTGTCTGGAAAGAAGTGTCAAATCACAGGGCATTCTTGCTGCCATCAAGCAGCACTATACTTATACATCCTCTGTGCAGGACTGGGCAAAACCTTTAGGGAATAAAAAGCGCATGGTCTTTTGCTCATCCATTTCCATTATATAAGCTCCTTTATCACCACGAAGTTTCTCTATTAGCTGAAGTCTCTCATGTTGTGATATGCAGGAGACATAGGGTCTAATCCTTGCTCACCTCTTTCTTAGTCTTGTGACCTTGAGCCAAACAACCAAGCCCACTGCCGCTGAGTTGATTCCAACTCATAGTGACCCTGTAGGACAGAGTAGAACTGCCCCCAAGGCTGTAATCTTTACAGAAGCAGACTGCCACATCTTTCTCCCATGGAGCGGCTGGTGGATTAGAACCACTGACATTTCAGTTAGCAGCCAAGTGCTTAACCACTGCACACCAGGCCTCCTTTGACCTTGGGTAGTAGTCACTTAACGTCTATTTGCACTAGGTTATGAACCACACGAGAAAAGTGGTCTTAATGGTTCACAGTTATACTTGGAAGGGAGAGAGAGAAAGAGGGACAGAAGAGTAGGATGGGTGAAGTGGGGTGGGAAAAGGAATGGAGAAGAGAGGGAGTGGTTTTTTTTTTTAATTAAAACTCTATTACTGAGCTTGATCACCCACCTTATTCTCTAGATTTGGCTCTGAATGATTTTTGGCTTTTTGCTAAAATCAAATCCACCCTCAAAGGACAAAGATTTATCACCACTGAGGATATTCAAAACAATGTGCCACAGGCTCTGAACTCAATCACTAAAGAGGAGTTCAAAAAAAAAAAAAAAAACGTTTTGAGCAATGGCAACATCATTGCAATAAATGTACAGAGATTTAGCTTCCCAAGGTGCTAGTCTGAAGGGGACACCACTCCTTTGGATGTGCACTTCCTAATATGCTTGCGAAAAAGCAGCAGTCACATTACATTATGGTCACACTTCAAATTATTGCCTGTTTCCTCTCCTTTTGTCCTCAATGGGGATTGGCAACAGCTGGTTGCCAAGTTTTGTAGGGAGCAGCTGAAAGCCATGTGGGATTTTTACCCTAGCTTGTTCTGTATGTATGGCTGTTAGTTTCCCTTCAACGTACACGCAATAAAACAATATAATAGGAAATGGGTACTTGTATAGTGCTTTATGTTTTTCAAGGAAGTTTCACATCCAGATGATAATCTCCTGGAGGGAAGAAACCCCATCTTATTTACCTTTGAATACCCAGACCCTAGAACATTCAATAAATGTTTATGGAACAGAATACCCATCCTCTCATTTTATCCTCAAAACATCCTAGAAAAGAAGGCAGACTAGGTATTATTCAAGGTATCGTTTCTATTTTACAGGGACCCAGGATACAAAGATTACTGTATGTATAGAGGTGGAGGCAGTATAGTGTAGTGGTTAGCAACATGGACTTTGAAGACAGACTAGTCATTGCCCTTCAGTTAATTACTAAGCTTCTAGTCCCTATCTCCCAGGATTGTTGTGATGATGAAATGTGATAGTATATATAAGGCAATTAACATAGGGCTGACATAGTAAGTAAGCAACCAATGGTGGCTATACGTAAGTGAATTGTTTAGTTTATGTAACTAGTTGGTAGCAAAGCCCCAGCTGGACTCCAGGGCTGTCTAACTTCAAGTGTCAAGCTTTTTGCACAACTCTGGGTAGAGATGAGTATAAGATAAAGTAGTCTAGACTCCACAGGCTTGTTCAACAAATGCAGAATGGAAGCTTCTGGATAACCTTTGCACTTCCTACACTAGGGATCTTCTGGAATGGATCCTCAAGACCATATGGTTCAATCCCTGTATGTTACAGAAACATTGTCACTTTTGTAACTCGGTCTCCCCATCCATGGAAGCCAGACTCTCTTTTAGCCCCCATCCTTCCTCAGAATGGAGGCAGCTTAGATATATTTTTGAGTAGCTGAGATAAAAGCAAAAGACAGAGTGGCCACTGATTACAGGATGAAATCTGAGGCGACATCTCCTTGCATTCCAACTTTCAATCCCATGGAATGGAGCTAAACAGAGGCCCATGTTGGCCTGTTTCCTGATTTCAGGAACATAAATCCAATCAACTGAAATGCCTCCTGTTTATACTGGCTACCCAAGGCCCCTCAAGACTTTACACAGGAAATCATTAAAATTCCTTATATTCTCTCCAGGCAAGCGCATACCCAGTCAGCTTTTTCCCTCTTCCTTCTAGCCAGAGGAGATCTAGGTATCTAGCAGCCTTCAATCAGGAGAAGACACCTTCTTCGTGTTCGGAGACTTGCAGACTGTCTCATGTGAGAGCCTTGGGTGATAATTTCAGTGGAAAACTCAATGATTCTTGGCAGACTCAGAAGTGGCCACTTAGCTCTGCCATTGTACCTGAGAAAATCCATATCCTTTCCTTACCGGGCCTAGACAACCTGATTTCTCTTTTTTTCTCCCGTAGTCACACCTGAAAAAACAGGGCCCCAACTCAGGCTGAGAAATACAGCCCCAGAGAGCCACAAAGCCTTCAATCTACAATGATTAGAAGACCAAAGGGCCAGATTCCCACTTCCATTTGGCCCTTTGAAACTCAAAGCCTGAAACATTCTGTTCTTTTGACACATCTGCTTCTTTGTCATACAGCTGGAGCTGCTCCTGTGGGGCAGAAGAATGTGTTTGACAATACCCATCTTAAACTTTACATGTGGCTTCTCATCCACCTATAAGGAGAACATAAGCTAAAGCTTGGCATTCTTCTCATTCCTTCTTTTCTAATTAGCAACATTTGATCTCCACCCCCTTCCCTCACTCCCCTCTCAGAAGCTCCTTCCACCTTTCACAGTGCTAAAAGCCCAAAGATACATACAGTCCAGGTCAGCTCAAGCCCATGGTTTACCTGGGTCTTGTCTCCTTCCTTCAGTGGAGTTCCAAATCCTTTCCGTCTATGTGCCAAGATGCTTCCTTCTTAACAAATATCCAGCTTCCTCCAAAAGAGATAAGTATTAAGGGTACTTGTGGTTCCGTGCCTTTTTGGGTCCAATTGATGCTCCCTGGCCCAAGCCTCACACTGAGTACAGAGAGCAAGCAAGCAAGCTCTGAGGCAGCCCTTCTCAGAGTTGGGAGTTTTGACCTCATCAGCCTAAACTTATATTTTCTGGCTGTCTCTCAAGCTTACAGTGCTCCCTCTTACTCCTTTCTTGTTCTAGCTGCCAGCTTTTAAAGAGTATTTCCCCAACACCATAAAAAAAAAAAAGAACACAGAGAGAGAGAAAGACATGTGTAACCCAAAAGAATAGAGCCTGGCGACATAATTCAGTGGGAAACTATTCAGGAATTGAAGGGTCTTCCTGGTGACCCACAGAGCATGTGGCCAGGGTGACTGCCTCCAAAACCTCTCTGTGAGGCAAACATTTCTTCAGGCTCCCATTTTATACTTACAGGCTCACCTAAACTCCATCTTGGGAAACAGGGTTTCTGTGCTTGGCTACAGACCTTCCACAGAGCCAACGTCTGGCTTAGGTGAGGGGCTGAGGGACAGCTATTCTTATGTTGTACTAAGATCTGTTCTTAAAGGATGTACAAATAAAAGCATGGACAGAAATATGGTCTGAGGATCCCTGACTTCAAGACCACCCTTGAAGCCCACAGGAAGACCCTTGCCTGTATACACACACATACACGACAAAGAGCCTCCTCTATCACACAGAGTGCCCACATAGGAATACCCTCCCTTCCTCTCCTCCATCTAAATGGGCCAATTGCCTCTATTAAATGAGTCAGAGTAACTATGTCTTTACCTTGTGACATATATAATGGCCTTCTGGGTTAAAAGGTGACACTTATGATGGTGTTACAGCTGCAGGGGTGCTAGAGAGTAAAGAGACATTTACAACCAGCTTTTACCCCTATGAGTAGGTCAGTAGAGAAAAAAAAAAACACAGCCCAGAATAACACAGAGAAGGAAAGGGGAAAGAGTCTCGATATATTCCACAGAGCTTGAGCAGCCATGCACAGAGACCACAAGCTAAGGCCAGTTTCTACTCCATGTCCAAATGGTGTCTGCACCAAAACCATTATTTGCAAGGCCTCATACTCTTTGGATGGCACTTGGCTCCAAAGTTTTACTCACAGAAAACCATCTCATTTTTTTCCTCCTGGGTACAGTATACTATGTGGACGGTATTCTTCTTTCAGGATGCCTGGGATGGGAATTGTGTTGAGGATGAAGATTCCCAATGTGTTGAAGGGTAGAGCTGAGAGTCTCTTTCTTCCTCTTATGCTGTTGCTGGGGATACTGGTCCAGGGCTCTTATTCCTTAGAGGCCATGTGAACCATGAAGTCCACAGTGTGGTTTCTATTAGCCAAACTCATTGTCAAGCCAGTAAATGATCTTAACATCATGGCCACTGAGGACAATACTAGCCCAAAATCAAAGATGGAGGAATAGGTGTCACAGTTAAAGTCACAGGAGACAAGCTGGTCTTCAGTGTAGCCCAGGATACCCTCAAAGAGGCCCTCAAATGCCTGACTTAACACTTTCTTGATGTTGTTATTTTGGCTGCTTTCTTCAGAAAGCAAGTCAGATCCATGGCAGTTCTGCTGGGGGTGGGGACACAGAAGGCTATGCCAATGAGCTTCTCATTGAGGTCAGGTATGGCCTTGCCTACAGCGTTGGCAGTGTCAATGTTTGCAGGGATGATGATCTGAGCAGCACTATGGCCAACATGCCACAGTTTTGCAGAAGAGCCATCCACATTTTTCAGGGTGGAAGTAATGGTATGGACTGTGATCATGAGTCTCTGTATGATTCCAAAGTTGTCATGGATGGATAATCTTGATGAGGAGGCCAAGCAGTCATTGCTAATATAATCTTGAGACAGTGGTCATACTTCTCATGGTTCACTCCAATCACAAAACATAGGGGCATCTGCAGAAGGGGCAAAACTGATGAGCTTCTATCCTTCAAGTCAGTTCTGGCCTTCTCCAAGGTAGTGAAGAGACTAGTGGGCTCCACAACATATTCAGCACCAGCATCATCCCGTTTGATGTTGGCAATATCTTACTCCTGGAAGATGGAGAGGGACTGTTGAAGTTTTCAGATGATGTAGTTGAGGTAGTCATCAATAGTGACAATATCCACTGTGCCACAAATGAAAGCAGCACCGGAAATGAGGTGCCCAATATAGCCAAATTTGTTCACTATCATGTTTCTGGAATGTAGCTGGTACTGCCAAAAAAGAGTTAACTGAAAGGTTGCAGGTTTGAGTCCACCCTTAGAAGAAAGGTCTGGTGATCTACTTCCAAAAAGTCATCCATAAAAAACCCTATGGAGTATAGTTCTACTCTGACATACATGGGGTTACTATGAGTTATAATTGACTCGATAGCAACTGATTAGGTTTGGTTATGTGCCAAGCACAGAGGAGCAGAGAGTGAACCATACATTTTAATGGTTAGAAATCAGGTTGGGTTATGAGACTTCATTGCTCCCCAGCAGTCTCCAAATTTTATTCACTGGACAAAGTTGTATTTCAGGCCATCATATATTCCTTTCTATGCCAGGCTGCTCAGCCTAGAAATAAATAATCACACAATATGTACCCTTCACTCTTCCAGCAGGTTGCTCTATCACCCAGTAGATAGAAGCCAACTGGGATGGGGAGCTCCCAACTGGGATGGGGAGCTCCCCAAACTTTCTACCTTAAAATGGTGACAAATATACCTACATCTAGACCCATGCTTCTGAACATAAAGAAAATGAAAATCCTCACAACTGAGCCCATAAACAGCATCATGATAAACTGTGAAGAAATTGAAGGTATCAAGGATTTCATTCTACTTGGATCAACAATCAATGCCCATGAAAGCAGCATTCAAGAAATCAAACAACCCATGCACTGCATTGGGCAAATCTACATGAAAGGGCCTCTTTAAAATCTTAAAGAGCAAAGATGTCACTTTGATAATTAAGGCACACCTGACCCAAGTTATGGTATTTTCAAACACCTCATATGCATGCAAAAGCTGGGCAATGAAAAAAGAAGACCAAAGAAGAATTGATGTATTCATATCGTGATGCTGGATAAGAATACTGAATATACAAAGGACTGCCAGAAGAACGAACAAATCCATCTTGGAGGGAGTACATCCAGAATGTTCCTTAAAAGCAAGGATGGCAAGACTTTGCCTTGCTTACTTTGGACACATCATCAGGAGGGACCAATTGCTGGAGAAGGATATCATGCTTGGTAGAGGATCAATGAAAAAGAAGGAGACCCTCAGTGAGATGGATTGATACAGTGGCTACAACAACAGGCTCAAACATACCTAAAGTTGTGAGGAAAATGTAGGATCGGGCAACATTTTATTCTGTTATACATAAAGTTGTCATGAGTCAGAGCCAACTCGACGGCACCTAACAACAAGACCAATCCTTGCCATCTTCCATTCTACCTGTTCTCTGGGTTTTACCTCATCACATGTGCTCTGAGATATTTCTTCATTGATTTTTCTCTTGCTCAATTATGTCTTTAAACTTTTCCAGCCTCCTAGTTCCTTCCCCTCAGTATTTAAAGATGCTCAAGTCTTATCTAATAACAACAAATAAAAACAAACAAACTCTTCATCAAAATAACATCATCCTTATGGGACAACTCAGTCAACTGGCATAACATAGTCTACAAAAATCATGATCTGCCTCCTAGTGAAGTGAGCAGCATCTAGGATTTTAAAAGCTTGTGAGCAGCCATCTAAGATACAACTACTGGTCTCTACTCACCAGGAGAAAAACTGTAAGAAGGTAGCCAAAAGTTCAGAGAAGAAACAAGTCTATCTAAGCAACGACCTCATCTACCCTGAGACCAGAAGAACTAGAGGGTGCTTGGCTACCACCACTGACCATTCTGATGGAGGTCACAATAGACGGTCCCAAATAGAATGAGAGAAAAATATAGAGCAGAACTCAAATTCTTTTTTTTCTTCTTCTTTTTTTATAGTTATAGTTTAAGTGAAAGTTTGCAATTCAAGTTAGTCTCTCAAACAAAAATTTATACATACACTGTTATGTGACCCTAACTGCTCTCCCTATACTGTGACAGCACACTCCTCCTTTCCGCCCCGGATTTCTCATGTCCATTCAAGCAGCTCCTGACCCTTTCTGCCTTCTCATCTCATCTCCAGACAGGAGCTGCCCATTTAGTCTCATGTATCTACTTGAGCTAAGAAGCACACTCTTCACGAGTGTAATTTTATGTCCCACAGTCCAGTCCAATCTTCGTCTGAAGAGTTGGCCTCAGAAATTGTTTTTGTTCTGGGCTGAGAGACAGTCCGGGGGCCATGCTTTCCAGGGTTCCTCCAGACTCAGTCAGACCGTTAAGTCTGGTCTTTTTGGGGTATAGCTAGAAGCAGCCCAGTGCAAGTAGAAAGTTCATCTTCTTTTATCTTTAGAATCCATAGTCATTCAGCATTCTACTCCATATATCTCTGTTTATTTTAATATACAATGTATTGCCCTACTTACATTAATTAAAAAAGAAAAAAATCTTTTAATAAAATTGATACTTCAGGAAGATTAGTCATGTGTGTCTTAGGGATTCAAGTATCCTGTCATACACCATCTCCTACAGCAGATTGAGAAGCTCAGGCCCTGCAGGAACAAATCCAAACTCATTAGCAGAGCATAAAAGGTCATCCATGATTGACTCAGTGGTTCTCAACCAAGGGTGGTACTTCTTTAGGAATGTTTAAGGGTGTGTGTGTGTGTGTGTGTGTGTGTGTGTGTGTGTGGTGGGATGGGGTGTTTTTGGCTAGTACAATGACTGCGAGGCATTTCTGGCATTTTATAGGGAGGGGACAGGGATGTCAAATATTCTGCAGAGAGGTACAATCTCATATAGTGAAGAATTACCCTACCAATAGCTCCTGTCCATGTCTCCAGCCTCCTTTCTCACTACATGCTCTCTATATATCCCATCCTCCAGCCATATCAAATGACTTACAACTTTTCTTATAGGTCATGGGCTTCAACATCTCCAAATCTTAACTCAGGTTGCTCCCTCTGCCTGAAATATCCTTCCTTCCTTCCAGACCTCCTCCAGGAAGCCCTTCCTAACACCAACCCACCTCTTCCCCCAGGTAGAACTGTCTGTTCTCTAGCACAATGATACATACATAATAGACACTCAGCATATGCTACATGTTTGTTGAATAAATAAATGAAGTAATTACCAGTTAGAAGCATTTAGTGATTAATTCATGTATAATCTCTTTTCAGCCTGACAATTAGCTGGGCTCTGCCCTCCTTTGAGATCTGTAGGCTAAGAGAAAGAGAGAGGAAGTAGAATTGTAGCCTAAAGGTGCTATAAGAAAAGAGCCACAGGAGGCAGGGACCCCTACATTTGAAGGCCCTGAACCATCATGTGTGAAGGGCCATGGGTACACAACAGAAAGAAGGGATTAGAAAGAGGAGATAAGGGAGGGCGAGGGGAAAGTGTGCTACACTCACAATCTGTCAACAGCCAGCGCTTTTGGATATACTTTTCTTCTGATCTCTTGTCCCTTACAACTTTTCCAACGGGCCTGAACTAGAGACTTCTACATTATCTTCTCTTTTTATTATTAACTCTTTTTAAATTATAAAAGCAATAAAGAAATTCAAGCTCATGATTTTAAAAATCAACTAAAAACAAAATAGTAAAGAAAGGTATAAGGTGAAAGAAGTCCCCAGTCCCCAGGCCCTCTCCCCAGAAGTAATTGCTGCTAATAGTTTCTTCTGTCTATGCACACAGTTGTCTTTTTTTTATAAAAATGATATCATATCATACATACCATTCTGTAACTTGCTTTTTTCAAATAACAATATATCTTAGAGATATTTCCAAAATAGTACATACAGACTGATCTCATTATTTGTAACAGTGGCATGGTATTCTATATTACAGATGTACCATCATTTATTCAACTAGTTGATTGAAATTCAGTTGTTTCCAGTTATTTATTTATTTTTTTTGGTCATAAACTAATAATACTATAGTGAATATAGCTATACCTATACATTTGCCAAATTGTACAAGTATATCTGTAGTTTAAGTGCCAGAAGAGCAATTGCTGGATCAAAGGGTACATGTATTTAAAATGTTTATTGATATTGCCAAATTGCTCTCCAAAAGGGTAATATATACTCCCATCAATGATGTATAAAAGTGCCTGTTACCCCACACCTTCGCCATCACTGACTATTGTCAATCTTTTAAATTTTTGCCAATATGATAGGTGAAAAATAATATCACATTACTGTCAACTTGCTCTCTAAAAATGCTGCACCAATTTACTTACACTCTCCCCAAATGATCCTATATATCTGGAACCATATCAGAAGTTTCTTGAGAAAATTCTAATTTGCATCCACTCATGATGAATATCATGCCTGCCGGTAGGTACCACAGACCTCAGCATTCTTCTAGTCCACTAGCTGAGCCCCAGAGGGCCCTTCATCGAGCTGTTTTTCAAGATACTCAGGAAATAACTCCCCACACATTAGAAAAACACTCTATTACCTTTAAGAAACATAGTTAACATGGAGTTTCAAAAGCAAAAACCAGAAAAGGAAATCACCTTACTAAATTAAATGGCTTATCCAAGAAGTAGTTGCCTTTGAAAACAAAGCAGACCAGCCTGAAAGGTTAAAACCATTCTTGCAAATAGCAACTTGCCAAATGTTCCAATAGTTCAGATCATTTCATTCACTGTAGCTCTGCTGGAGAAATGTAGATAAGGATACTTCGAGCAACTATAATGCTCAAATTAGCTTTCAAGTCTAAGTGTTAATCAATATCTAGCTAATATGTTACCAAGTTCTCATGAAATAGGACCAAACAGAAAGGGCCTAGCACCCTATACATTTAGTAATTGTAAAAGGGCATGACCATGTCAACTGCATCATTTCTCTGATGCTGAGAAAATGACATGACTGCAATAACATGGTTGTATTTTAAAGGTCACCATGAACAGGCTTCTGATAAATCAGACCTGACAGCCCCACAGTGAATCAATGATAACTAAACAAGCTTAACTTTCAAACAAATAAACAGAAGAAAGGAAGAGGAGATGGTAGTAACTTGAGAAGAGATGCATGTTCTGCTGGCCTTTTTTCTTGAAGACTGACAACTAGTGGCAGTACTTAAGGGAAAGGAAGAAGTCATTATTCTCCCAGACCCCATATTCGAAATGTTAACATCCACCTTGCCTCATAGCCTATCAGTTACCTAATCTGTTCTTTCAAAATGTCCCCTGAATCTGTCCCTTCCTCGTCATAGCCTCTTTTATCAGCCTAGTCTATGTGAAAGTTTTTCTCCATTCATGATTAATAGCTGTGTTTGAGACGCTCAAGTCATTCTAGACACTCGGCTCTGAAATGCCAGGTACGCAGTGTGTTCTGCTTTAAAGATAAGATATTGAAACATTTGTTCCATTTCCCTCCCAGACATTTAGTTCTGCATTCCTCAGAAGGAGAGAAAGTCAAATGTCTCTGCAGTGACTGTTGCATGCTACAGATGACTTGGTTTTGAGGGCCGCAGAGCTAGACAGAGAGATTACTACACAGTGATTCAGCACCTGACCAAGAAGCTTTGTTGACAGGGAGACAGTCACTCCCCTTGTCTCTAGGACTCTAGCTGTCATAACTAAAGGTGAAGCCACCAACAAAGGATTTGGAAAGATAGTTTTTGTAGCACCATGCTTCAGTCCAGGCTTACTGCAATTAGCACCTACATTTAGTTGAGCAACAAACAAGTATCTGGGGACAAAGCACTGTGCTAGGTAGAGTAGAGGGACACAAACAAAGTATAAGACCTAATTTCCATTCTGGAACAGCTAATAGTGTTTTGAGGAGGTAAACTTTTCGTGAGACTAGTTGCGTAGGCTTCATGGAGTTGTGAGGATCTGGCATGGAAAGAAATTGGATAGATGGAGGGGAAGACATTTAGGTCAGTTCAAAATTTTATTGCTTTTGGTCTGAAGCCTTCTAAGACTTACAGAACAAAGTAGGTATAATGCACTCTTAAAAATAAACTATCAAGATCAAGACAGAAAGTTAGAAGGTATTTTTGAGTGTAAGTTTAGGAAACATTTTCCAGTTATTTTCATAAAAGGAATTGTCAGACTAATAATAATATAGCTGGATTAGTAATAGTGCCTAAAATAGCTTTAGTTCTGATTTTTTTAATGATTGGCAGAAATAGGAAGAGTCTAGTGGTTATGAAACTAAATCATTTACATCTTCTAGCATTGCTCTAGAGTTTATACTAGTTAAAATGATCACCCAACTCCCATCAGAATTTCCAGTACGCTTCCCAGTAACTACAGGCCATCAGCTCAGAGAAGAGATGGAATATCTTTGAGCTCAGATGCAGGTGTACTGGACTAGAGGAGCAAAATGGGTATCTGCCATCTCACATCTCATAACCATACCCATTTTGAAATTTTTGCCATGAGTATGGTTTGGGAACAGGTTGTTAAGGCTTGCTGATGCCCAAGCAAGGCAAGATTAACCAGGGAAATGAGGCTATACTCTCTCCCCCAGATATCTATCTGGCCTGCTCCCTTACTCCACTAAGGTCTGGGCTCAGATGTCACCTCCTCAGAGAGCCTTCCCTGACGCTCCCAATACAAAATCATATCCTCCACCACTCTCTATCCTCTCATCCTGTTATATAATTATTTGAAAAGATGCTTATTGTCTCTTTCCTCAATTTGAATGGACTCTCCATGAGGGAAGATACTTTCTTGCCTTGTTTACTGGTATATCTCCAGCTTCTAGAATAATGCCTGGAACATAGTAGGTGCTCAATTAATATCTGTTGAATGGATGAATATCATAATTTGAGAAAAGCTATGTAAATCCCAAATGTGCTACTGGGCTTCGTGTTTTGAACCAGTGATCTCATATAGATGAATGCTTGCCTTAGAAATGGCTTGTGATTTGGAAAAGCATAGTAAAGGCACACGTTCGTACCTGGTCTCACTCAAGTTCCACCTCTTCCATGAAGTCTTTCTTCTAAGGAAATCCCATTCCTTTCCTGAACTCCAACAGCATGCAGCTTAATGTGTAACTGTCCTTGTTCCATGTGTATAGCATTTGTTTGTAAGTTCTTTGAGAGCAAGGATGACATCCTATTTTTCTCCCCCTGTATCTTCTATCACGCCCAGCACCACACGGGGCACGTAGTAGGCACTCAGAACATTGCATTTCTTCTTGATTAATTCCTGGTGGGAAATGAGCTTTTTTTTTTTTTTCCTTTCTAAGACACCCTAATAATCAACTGGTGTTAAAGAAATTACTCATAAATCCTAACAAATCATTTTAACTGTAAAGGTAAATTTGATTCAGCAGTGTCCCTTGGGCACTCTTCACACTTGCTAATGAATAACCTCGGAGCCTAGAAAAAGTGAATTACTGGATCTAGCCCTTGTTGGGGGGTTGTCAAATGAACACATTAATTTTTCCATCTGCCTCTACCCTGGGCTATGTGGGGTGTGGTGGGCAGCCTGTAAATGTTGCTTCATGCCTTGCATTTCCAGATTTCTTCTTCTTAGGAGGTGGATGTTGCATTCTTTCTGGAATATGGAGATATTGGAATTTGAGCTGATCTCTGGAGGCAATAAATTCTCCAGCCCTGGCCTTGGGCCAAGAACAAACTTTTTTTTCCCACCTATTTCAAAGGCTTCTGGGAGCCCCAAACTCCAGCTGGGGACTGATTCACCCCAGAGTATTCAGATGCCATCTGGGGAGTGAGGTGTTTGCTAGACTCTCCTGAGATAACTGTTGTGTCCCAGGCAGGGGTGGATTATCCGATAAGCAAAGTAAGCACGGTGCTTACCTTGCTTACCAGATCATCTGTAGTGAACAATTTCACACGGTTTTCACATCTTTGGCGTGGTGAAATCCATGTGAAACTGTTCACTACAGATTAGTAAGTAAGCACAAGTAAGCCTGTGCTTACCTTGCTTACTGGGTCATCTACTCCTGTCAGGGATTGTAAATTTAAAAAAAGGCTTTGATTCTGTAGGAGGGTGCTGTGGGTTGGGAGAGAGACAGATGCCAGCCATACCTAGAAGTAGAATCTTTGATGTGGTAAAAAAAAAAAAAAAAAAAGTGAAATTGTTCACTACAGATGAGCTAGTAAGCAAGGTAAGCACTGTGCTTACCTTGACTCTTGGATAATCTGCCCCTGCTCCCAGGGTACCTTGCACTGAGCTCTTACACCTTGCCCAGAAGGTATACCTCTAAATCTTGGGATATAGAGGGCTGCCTACTTGAGGATGGTGCCCTGCTGGTAGCACTGGACAGTCATGTGACTCTTCAGCGCTGCAGCTGACCTAAAATAAAATACAGGCTCATTGCCTTACTGTTTTCGATGTTCTCTGCTTGCTCTTCATTTCATTTCGAAATGCAGTACACCCGAATCAATTAGTCTTTTGCTTTTTTGCCTGCGATATTCCCTGCTGAACAGACTTGAGATATGGCTTTCTCTTAGTTCAGCCTGCCTTTAATTACAACATTGCTTACAGCTGATGGTAAAGACCGGAATCAGCATTCCTACCAGGATGCTATTTATCTTCAATGCTAGTAACTCCTAACATTTTTGGAGTTGTGAGTGTCTATTTGATTTTGCAATACCTCTGCTTCTTATCTCCTTTAGTTTGGCAGACAACTTTAATGACGGGAAGAAGCAGTAGAAAGTAAGATGAGTGCTAGATGAGTCAGTGGACCTGGGGTCTAATCCTGGGGCTTAACTACAGTTCTTCAACTGAGACTCTGTGACCTGGGCAAGTCACTTACCTCATTTGGGCCTCAGTTTCATTTGTGAAATGAAGGGGTTGGACTATCAGTGTTTCTTAAACCTGGTACACCTCAGAATCATTGGATGGGAGTAGAAGTAAGAATGAAAAATACTGGTTATGGGGCCTTCCGCCATACCTACTAAATCTGAATAAATCATGGTGGGTATCTATATATTTAAAGCATCACTAGTCATTATGATATACATACAGGTTTAAGACTAGAGCAGTGCCTCTCAACCTTTAATGTGCATAAGAATCTCCTGGGGATATTGTTAAATGTCCATTCTGATTCAGTAAGTCTGAGGTGGGGCCTGAGATTCTGCTCTTCTAACAAGTTCCAAGTTGATACCCATGTCAAACTATGAGTAGCAAGGGACTAGATCAGTAGTCCTCAACTGGGGGTGATTTTGCCCCCCAAGTTGGTTTACCAGGTAAAATCCATTTGCTAAATCTGGCAACCATACCCCAGGAAACATTTGGCAATGTCTGAAGACCTTTTTGGTTGTTCTAACTGGGAGGAGGGGTGCTACTGGCATCTAGTGGGTACCGTCCAGAGATTCTGCTAAACATCCTACAATGCACAGGACAGCACCCACATCACTTGGCCCAAAATGTCCATAGTGCCTCAGTTGAGAAAACCTGGACTAGATAATCTAATTTAACGTCTCTTCAAATCTTTATATTACTATATGTGATTCTGGTATATAATTATAACAAAGACACGTATTTTGACCAATAATCCCAAACCAAAAACCAAACCCACTGCTGTTGAGTGAATTCCGACTCCTAGCAACCCCATAGGGTTTCCAAGGCTGTAAATCTCTACGGAAGCAGACGGCCACATCTTTCTCCCACTGAGCTGCTGGTGGTTTCGAACCGCTGACCTTTCAGTTAGCAGTTGAGTGCCTTAACCACTGTGCCACCAGGGCTCCTTTGATGAATGATCACTGATCACTAAATCAGAATTTTCTTCCCTAGCCAAAACCCCTTGACAAAACAAGAACTTTTCCAACAAATCTTTCAGGATTTTTTCTTCACATTTTATTTCTTTGGAAATAGCGATGAACACTGAGAGTAGAAGTATTGAGTATCAGAGTGCAAAGGGATTTCAGCAACCAACTAAATCCAATCCTTGCAATCCACAGATGGAGAAATCAAGACCCACAGAGGGGAAGTGCCCAAGCCAAGCTGTGTTGTTTTAAGGAAATTCTCTACGTATCTGGAGTTGTTAGTGTAATTAATTGTATATAAAATGTCAATAGTACTACCTGTTTCTAATTGAGACACATTCTCAAAATAAACTAGATAAGGAGATACATTCTCCCCTCATTGGAAGATCCTCCCACCTGGCTTCTATTTTTATCCATATATTGAGATTGATTTTCTGGAAAGCTAAAGTTACCTCATTCGGATAGGGCAGGCTTTGGAAGAATTCATTTCGGCTTGTTCTAAAGATAATAAGTATTTATTGAGGATTTACAGTTTGCCAGGCATTGTTGTCAGTGCTTTAATGGGTTAACTAATGCTTCCAACCCTTATTTCACAGATGAGAAAACTGAGGATCAGAAAGTTTAAGTCACATGCCCAAGATAACACAGCTAAGTGGTAGAGCTGGGATTTAAGTCCGGGCAGTTGGATTCTAGGGTCCATGCTGTTCGCTGTCAAACTAGACTGCCCTTCAGAGAATACAGTTATACTAAGAACTAGGAGCACCTTGAGGGAAGGGACTATACCATTTGTCTTTTATCCCCAGAGCACAATAATTGGCACATAGTTAGAGCTCGTTATTTGTACGTTGCATGAGTAAATTAATGAATGCTAAGATTTGGTGTTCTCAGCAAAGGAATCCACAGATAAGTGAAATGATTTTCTACTCACTTCCCTTTCCACAGGTGTTAGCCACAGTTTGCACCAGCCCTGACTGCTCAATCTGTTGTCTGAGTAATTAGAACTTTTTTTCTGAGGCAAATGGTGTTTATGCTGGGGAGGTGCAGGGAGGGCAGCCAGGTCTAATGAGGTAAAGGGTCAGCAGGTGGGCCTTGGGGTTCAGCCTGGCCTCTGCAACTGCAAGGCTGCTGCCTCCACCTCCTACTGCCTTTGACACCTTTATTGGGCTGGCAGCTGCAAACTCAGACTTGAGCAGATAAGCCTATAAACATGATTGGGCCTGGGGAGATCCGCTTCTTCAATGAAGGGCTATGAGAAGAGTTCAGTCAGGACTCAGCTCAGATTTTTCTCCCTCCCTTTATGGTGGCAGAGTGTTCTTAGAGAAAGAACATGGCCTTTGAAATCCAACAGACATGGAGTCTAATCCTGGTTCTGCTACTTACTAGCTGAGTAACTTGACCTCGATTAGCCTGTTTCCCCATACTGCATGAAATTGTTGGAAATACTCAAAGTTAACTCCCTTTCACATAGCAGGCCTTCAACAGACATGAGTTCTCTCTCCCGCAGCAGACCCAGGACTCCCCTTTGTCCTTCTAAGCATAGCTGAGCCTTGCAGAAAGAGTATGATTCCCAGGCTGCAGGTCATCTGTAGCTTGTCAGCACATAGCAGACTATGGCCCTTTATTCCCTTTCCTCTTTCCCTTACAGTTGCAGAATTTGTAAAGTGATATCTATATGTTGACGCTGTGATGTTGAAACCCCACAAAAAAGTCTCATGATTCAAAGAAGCCCAAGGATAGCAATGGTCAGCCAACTGCTGAAGTGGGGCATCTTAGTGAGTTCGTATTAAAAGAAACGGTGTGACTCAAAAGGGTTGGAGTGAGGCTAAATGCCCTTAGAAGAACTTTCTGCAGACATGCTGGTATTCTGTACAAAGGGATTCACTGCCTCAAGGTGCCTACACAGCAAGACAACTGGGAAATGGCTGAAGAGCAAAGAAGTCCCCAGTAATAGAGTCATGCAATCCAGAGATAAATCCTATCCTAAGTATTCGGTCATTTCAAGCTAGAATGGTTTCTGAGCCCAAAAGAAGTGCCAGGTAGTGCTTGTGGATATATAAATACAGCAAAGCCACCCCAGCCATGCTTTCCCCACTACATATGAGAGAATTTTGCCTGGCTTGCATATGCTCTTGTGTCAAGCATTTGCTATCAATAACTTTCAAAAGCCAAGATTTCTGGACTGCATGTGAGTTAAATTTGTAAATACTTGTGGATCTGGAAGAACAACTGGAGACTTTGGACCACAATGGGGAAGCTGGGGCCAATAACCAGAAGATTAGAGTCTTCCCTACTTAACCATGGCATACTGCTTCTTTACAGGGATGTTTAGAAGAGGGGACCCTTAAGGAACACTTGACTTGTGCTTCATACTAACATAGCTGTCCTGTGGTTTTGGCCCAGATCTCCCACTAACCAACTCTGAGACTTCAGGCAATTCATTTCTCTGGGCCTCAGTTTCCAAAGTGGTTAAAGGAGGGGATTGAACTAGACAATATTCCTCTAGCACTCAGATTTGGGTTGCTATGAGTTGGACTAGACTCGCCGGCAACGGGTTTTTATTTGGTTATGGGAGTGCCAGAGACAGAATCGGATGTTGACCTTATTCTAGGAGGGTAAGCTGGGGCCTTGCCTTCCCCTTTGGAATCTAACGTAGGCAGAGTATCAACAGATACCTTCCTCTTATTCCACTGCTAGCAAGATGTGATCGACCACCTTTGAGGAAAGGAGTGTGGGGGAGGGAAAGGCAGCGAGCAATGCCTGTGCTCTTAGACTATACCATGTGTTTTGTATTTGCCTAGATTTACAAGCAGCCTAAAGCCTGTTTGTTCTGTGCCTGTATTGTTTCAGCTTCCATCCGTTTCATTGGTTCTATAAATTGGCTTTAACCCAATTCTCTCTGTTTTGGTCATTAAAGTTCAAATTGGTTCCTGGCTTTGTGTACAATCCCCCTCTTTCTTTGATAATGGAATCAATCTCACTCCCCAAAATGATGGTCGGAAACTTGAAAGCAGGCTTGTTTCTACTCCTGTCATTGTATTTGGTTTCCTCCCATTTACCTTCCTTTGGATTTGCTCTTTAGAGCAGTGTCCAACATCTTGGGCCTCAAATTCCTCTCCAATGGGGTGAGACCTCTTATATGTGGAGAGGCTAGGTAATCCAGTGCCCTTTGGGGATATGTTGCTAGGACTCTTACAGCAGGCAGGCCTAAAGAGAGAAATTGAACCAAAAACAGTCCAGCTCTATCCCAATGAGGACCTTCAGCTGGTAAAAGACTGCCAGCGTTTGCCAAGCGCTGAAAGGGTCCCATCTCACCTGACCATACAAGGTCGCTATATTTGACAAAATGGCAGTTTATCTTGCCCAGGGGTGAGCTGGTAAATGTGTAACAACTGGCTCTCTGGAGGAGGGGGGTCCTGATTTGTAGCACTGCCAATTTTCATAGTGAAAATACTCCCACCGTGGTTGATTGCAAGCTAGCAACATGACGTCACTGAATGTGGCGCTGCACAAAAACAGCTCTCAGGAGTTGGTGGAAGCAAACTTCAGCACACCACCCACTATATCTACACGACTGTCCCACACAGCCCAAAATCTCCAGACTTGGGGTCTCTGGGGCTGGCAAGGATTGGAGAGGAGAAGGAGAGTAGTGCTTAATATTGTCTTGCCTGCCCAATCTGTTTCTGAGGTAAGAGGTATCAGGGAATATAAAAAGAGAGTTGCCATGGAAATAAGCAGGGGTTACTACAGGGAGTTCTGAATGTCCCACCTGAACTGTATTCCTGCAGGCTTGTCAGATCTTCATCTGGTGACCTGGAGCAACAACAGAGTTCATATCCTGCCTGGATGACAGAGATACCTTTTTTTTTTTGTTTGTTTAAGAGCCTGCACGGCTCTCTCCATATGGAGGAGGGGAAGAAAGGGAACATTAAATCAGTGTTTGTTCTTCAGCCAATTGTGGTTTGCCTACAGAACAACATATATCCAGCTCAGTGGTGGAAAAGTGGAGAACAAACCTTAGTGTCAAAGGAACAGGTCACTGACACCTCACAGAATGTTGGGGTTTGACTCCACACTAACGCAACCAATCTGAATAAAGGATGGCCATCTCGGCAGAGCTTTAGGCTCTTGTGCAATGAGCACTGTAGCTCTACGTTAGACATACTTCTCTGGACTCTGTTTCTTTTGTCTTGGCCAAAACAGGGATGAGTGTCCATAGCTTAGTTGGCTGTGAAATGAAGCTATTTGGCATTCTGTGTAGTATCAAAACCACAGGACAGCCCCGGGTTCAGAACATTAAACTTTAGAGCTGGACACACCATGGAGAACAAACCTTCAGTGCCAAAGAAGCAGCTTTCTCACACTTCAAGAAATGTTAGGGTTTAACATCACCTTAACATAACCAAACTGAACAAAGGACAGGCATCTTGGCAAAGGTTTAGCATGTTGCAAAATGTACTCTGTATCTCCATTTTAGGCATACTTTCCTAGACAACTTACCTTGTTGACACTCTTGTTGGCTGCCCGCTGTTTTGCCTTATCCAATACAGAGAGGTGTACTTATGGGAGGTAGAGTGGTATTGGCTACAGAATGCAAATATTTAGCACTCCAGCTGGTATCAAAATGGTAGGTTCGGGAAGTTAATGTTAAAGCTGGAGGGACATTTGATTGAAACAATAGACCATTAAAAATTCCAGGAGGAAGTGGTATCTTGGGTGAAGGGTGAGACAGTACACAATACAGGAGAAACTAGCACAACTTGTACTAGGAAAGGTCATGGAAGCCCCACAGACACATCCAAACTCCCTGAGAGACTGAATTGCTGGGCGGAGGGCTCTGGGGACCATGGTCTCGGGGAACATCTAGCTCAATTGGCATGACACAGCTTATAAAGCCAATGCTCTACATTCTACCTTGGTGAGTAGTGTCTGGGGTCTTAAAAGCCTGTGAGTGGCCATCTAAGATACTCCACTGGTCTCATCCCTTCGGGAGCAAGGGAGAATGAAGAGAACAGGATACAAGGAAAAGATTAGTCCGAAGGACTAATTGTCCACAGCTACCAAGGCCTCCACCGGACTGAGTCCAGTACAGCTAGATGGTACCCAGCTACCACCACTGACTGCTCTGACCGGGATCACAACAGAGGGTTCTGGACAGAGCTGGAGAAGGATGTAGAGCATAATTCTAACTCACAAAAAAAAAGACGAGATTTACTGGCCTAAAGGAGACTGGAGAAACCCCGAGAGTATGGCCCCCAGACACCCTTTTAGCTCAGTGGTGAAGTTACCTCCGAGGTTCACGGTTCAGCCTGGGAGTGGACAGCCCCGTAAAACCAAATGAGACTAACGAGGTACAGGAGTCCAGTGACAAGGGCCAGAAAGCAGAAGGGGACAAGGAAGCTGGTGATAGGGAACCCAAGGTGGAGTAAGGATATCGTTGATGTGTTGTGAGATTGTTAACCATTGTCATAGGGCAACATTTGTAGTAACTGTTAAATGAGAGACTATTTTGTTCTGTAAGCCTTCATCTTAAGTGAGAATAACAGCACAATTGGAAGAGCGTAGTCAATGTCACTGAACTGTGCATGTAGAAATTTTTGAAATGGTGTATCTTTGGCTATGTGTATTTTCACCAAAAAAAAAAAAAAAAAAAAGGTTGAGAAGTTAGAGGGTTGATATGTTGTGGGGTTGTTAACCAATGTCATAAAACATGTGTACTTCTGTTTCATGAGAAACTATTTGTTCTGTAAGCCTTTACCTGAAGTACAATAAAATAAATAAATAAATAAATTACCAAAAAAAAAAAATTCCTAGGAGGAAAAATTCAGTAACATTCCTCCCAGCATGCTTTAATATTTTCTGCAGCTTAGTTCAGGGTATGTTTCATTCCTAGGTCTCCAAAAACCATTTAAAGGAAACCCTTTCCTGTCAAGTCCCTAGAAAGGAGCATAACCTGATGAATATAGAGGCTCCTTTCTTGGTGTCTAATGAGATCAGAGACCTATGGTTCAACAGAACTTCATAAAAGTTCATAGGGACCCATTGCCAACTTGATTGTCACACAGTTAATGTTACCCCCTTCTTTGGTTACTCCAAACGTGAGTTAATCATTTGATGGATATTATCAGATTTATTCAGCTGTGTGGCTATTTAACCAATTGCTAAGTAGAGGTCCCACAAATTGTTGCTCAAAATTGTTTTATAGATAGCAGCTAACATTTACTGAGTGCTTGATATGCGTCAATCTCTGTTTTTAAGGGTTTTATATGTAATAGCTATATAGTCCTCTCAACAATCCTTTGAGATAGGTACTATTATTATCCCACGTCATAGATGAAGAAACTGAGGCACAGAGAAATGAAAGATTTTGCTCAAAGTTACACAACTATTAAGTGACAGAGCCAGGATTCAAACCTTGGCAGTCAAACTTAAGAGCCCTTACATTTAGCCACTACACTAAAGTGATCTTAGCATAAGCAGCAGAATGCAAATAATAATAATAAAGCTTTCCGAGGCTTGAAGTCAGGAAAGCTAAGTTCTGATTCTGGCTCTGTCACTGGTTTGTGAGACCTAGAGAAAATCCCACTATTTCTCCATGCCTACATTATACAAATGTCAAGAGAATGTGATTTAAAAAAAAATGTGAATGAGCCATGAGCATTACAAAAGAAAGTTGTAGGGTTCCAAGGTGTTACCATTTCTCACCAGTCTTTCACAGATCCCACGAAAAAGATTTGCTTTTGCTGGCTGTATGTTTTGCAGTTTGACCCCCATTGTACTCTTTTCAGTCTCTTCAGGAGAAAAATCCTTAGAAGTTAGACTTGAAAAGTGTCCAGCGGAGCAGTCATCCCTTGCTTGTTCAGGCAGGCTTGCTCACCATGACACACCCATGTGTTTTTGTTTAGTGCTTCCAATCTTCTGAGCAGAGTGCGCTTCTTCCCTTGAATACTTTGTTGGGAATTTTCTCCAACGTTTTTCTTTCTTCTGTAAAGTCTATATGTTACATCAGGCTGTAATCTCCCAATTCTAGTTCAGGCAAAACTGTGAAGCACTGAAGACATGTTTGAATGTTCTACCCACAGCCCTTCCTTAGCACTATCGTCATTGTTACAAAGTACTGAAATTTGTATGCACCATTAAAAAAGAAAAGTCCTAGTTCTAAGGAAACATCACAATTTTGTGCCTGAGATGGGGGTAGGGAGTATTATGGATTGAATGGTATCCCCTTCAAAATATGTGTTGGAATCTGCGGTGCCAGTAATTACTTTTGTGTGTGGTCTTTCTAGCCATGGTCTTGTAACTCCCACCCAGGTGATTGTATGATAGGGTAATTGTGGCCTACCAAGGGGATTGGTCAGTTTTGCCTTAAAAGAGAGCCAATTCCAGAGCAGAGAAGAAGAGCCCACCACCACCAAGGAGAGAGAGAGAGACTCGGCAGCAGGAGATGGTGGGGGGGCTTCCCAGCCCACAGAGAGAAAGCTGAGTGCCTTTGGGCAGAGGCTAGTGCAGTTATAACAGAAATACCGCAAGTGGATGTCTTTAACAAAGAGAAATTTATTCTCTCACAGTCTAGTAGGCTAGAAGTCCGAATTTAGGGCGTCAGCTCCAGGGGAAGGCTTTCTCTCTCTGTTGCTCTGGAGGAAGGTCCTTGTCATCAATCTTCCCCTGGACTAGGAGATTCTCTGCATAGGAACCCCGGGTCCAAAGGACACGCTCTGTTCCCGGTGCTACTTTCTTGGTGTTATGAGGTCCCCATGTTTCTCTGCTGGCTTCTCTTATATCTCAAAAAGAGATTGGCTTAAAACACAATCTCGTCTTACAGATCTCATCAACATAACTGTTGTTGATCCGTTTCATTAACATCATAGTGATAGGATTTACAACACATAGGAAAATCACATCAAATGACAAAATGGTGGATAATCACACAATACTGGGAATCATGGCCTAGCCAAATTGATACACATATCTTTTGGGGACACAATTCAATCCATGACAGAGGCCTAGGGCCATGGAGAGGCATGCCTGCAAGCACAGCTGGGAAGAGGCTGTCCTGATGAAAGAATTGTATCCTTGAGTGCTCCTGAGCCTGAATTGTAACGTGTTACTTTCCTAATAAACACCATAATTGTGAGTATGGTCTGTGAGTTCTGTGTGGCCATTGTAATGAATTATCGAACCCAGCACAGAAGTAGAGAGTGCTGTGCGAGGGACGGTTGGTGTCAGAGTTGGTAAACATGGTGGAGAGAGGATGCGTGTCTGACTTCCGCGTCACAGGAATCAGCCTTGGGCTGTTGATCTTGGTTTTCCTTCCCCCTCATGGGGTTGGAGGAGGTCAGAAACCACCCCATGCCATTTTTACGGAATCCTAACCCCTATACTTGTGTATATAATGTAATGACTTTCCATTATGCAGTCTAACAGAATCCTGACCCCTATACTTGTGGACATAATGTAATGACTTTCTATAATGCAATCTACCATTATGTTAATGAGGCCATAGCAGTGTAGGTTATGTCCTAAACCTAATCAATTCTGAGTTATAAAAAGAGCAAATTAGACACAGAGGCAGTCACAAACTGGGAAAGACAGATGCCACGCGAAGATCCTCTACAAGCCAAGCAACCAAGGGTTCCCTGGGCTACAGAAAAGGAACGAATTGACATGGCTGAGACACTGATTTGGACTTTTAGCCTCCAGAACTGTGAGAAAATAAATTTCTGTTCTTTATAGCCACCCACTTGTTTATAGGTGAAATTAAGGATGGAATAAAGAAATTCATAGACTCAAACGAGAATGAAAACACATCCTACCAGAACCTGTGGGACACAGCAAAAGCAGTGCTCAGAGTCAGTATATAGCAATAAACACACACATCAAAAAGAAGGGCCATAATGAAAACATTAACCCTACAACTGGAACAAGTAGAAAGAGAGCAGCAAAAGATGCCCTCAGGCACCAGAAGAAAGGAAATAATAAGAATTAGAGCAGAATTAAATGAAATAGAGAATAGAAAAACAATTGAAAGAGTTAACAAGACCAAGAGCTGGTTCTTTG
>NW_004444004.1:2787921-2789833 GCF_000243295.1 Trichechus manatus latirostris | reverse complement strand
AACCAGACAAGGATGCCCTTTATCACCACTCTTATTCAACATTGTGCTGGAGGTTCTAGCCTGAGCAATTAGGCTAGAAAAAGAAATAAAGGGCATCCAGATTGGTAGGGAAGAAGTCAAAATATCTCTATTTGCAGATGATATGATCTTATACACAGAAAGCCCCCAAAGAATCCACAAGAAAACTAACGGAACTAATAGAAGATTTCAGCCAAGTTTCAGGATACAAGCTATACAAAAATCAGTTGGATTCCTTTACACCAACAAACAGAACCTCGAAGAGGAAATCACCAAATCAATACCATTTACAATAGCCCCCAAGAAGATAAAATACTTAGGAAGAAATCTAACCAGAGACGTAAAAGACCTATACAATGAAAACTACAAGACACCACTGCAAGAAACCAAAAGAGACCTGCATAAATGGGAAAACATACCTTGCTCATGGATAGGTAGACTCAACATTGTGAAAATGTCAATTCTACCCAAATCGATTTACAGATACAATGTAATCCCGATCCAAATTCCACCGGCATTTTTTAATGAGATGGAGAAACAAATCACCAACTTTATATGGAAACGGAAGAGGCCCCAGATAAGTAAAGTATTACTGAAGAAGAACAAAGTGGGAGGCCTCACACTACCTGATTTTAGAACCTATTATACCACCACGGTAGTCAAAACAGCCTGGTACTGGTACGACAACAGATACATAGACCAATGGAACAGAATTGAGGATCCAGACATAAATTCATCCACCTATGAGAAGCTGATATTTGACAAAGGCCCAAAGTGCATTAATTGGGGAAAAGACAGTTTCTTCAACAAATGGTGCTGGCATAAATGGATATCCATCTGCAAAAAACTGAAACAAGACTCATACTTCACACCATGCACAAAAGCTAACTCAAAATGGATCAAAGACTTAAATATAAAATCGAAAATGATAAAGATCATGGAAGAAAAAATAGGGACAACGCTCGGAGCCCTAAAAATGGCATAAACACGATACGAACCGTAAGTAACAATGCACAAGCACCAGAAGAGAGATCAGATAAATGGGAGCTCCTAAAAATCAAACACGTATGCTCATCAAAAGACTTTACCAAAAGGGTAAAAAGACAATCTACAAACCGGGAAAAAATGTTGGCTATGACAAATGTGATCAGCGTCTAATCTCTAAAATCTACAAGATACTGCAAAACCTCTACAACAAAAAGACAAATAACTCAATTAAAAAATGGGCAAAGGATATGAACAGGCACTTTGCCAGAGAAGATATTCAGGCGGCTAACAGACACGTGAAGAAATGCTCACGATCATTAGCCATTAGAGAAATGCAGATCAAAACTACAATGAGACATCTCACCCCAACAAGGCTAGCATTAATCCAAAAAACACAAAACAATAAATGCTGGAGAGGTTGTGGAGAGACTGGAACACTTATACACGGTGGGAATGTAAAATGGTACAGGCACTTTGGAAATCGATTTGATGCTTCCTTAAAAAGCTAGAAATAGAAGTACCATACTATCCAGCTATCCCACTTCTTGGAATATATCCTAGAGAAATAAGAGCCATCACACCAATAGAGATACGCACACCCATGTTCATTGCATCACTGTTCACAATAGCAAACAGATGGAAACAGCCTAGGTGCCCATCAACAGACAAATGGACAAACAAATTATGTTATAGCCACACAATGGAATACTACGCAATGATAAAGAACAACGATGAAGCTGTGAAACATAACATGGAGGAAGCTGGGGGTCATTATGCTGAGTGAATTTAGTCAGTCACAGAAGGACAAATATTGTATAAGACCACTAGTATAAGAACTCAAGAAAAGGTTTAAACACAGAAGAAAACATTCTTTGATGGTTATGAGGGTGGGGAGGGAGGGGGAGAG
>NW_004444004.1:2755270-2787396 GCF_000243295.1 Trichechus manatus latirostris | reverse complement strand
GAGACTGGGGGAACCCTGGAAAGCATGGCCCCTGGATTCTCAGCCCAGAACTAAAACAATTTCCAAGGCCAACTCTTCAGACAGGGATTGGACTAGACTGTTGGACATAAAGTGATACTCACGAGGAGTGCGCCTCTTAGCTCAAGTAGATACAAGAGACCAAAGGGGCAGCTTCTGTCCGGAGGTGAGATGGGAAGGCCCAGAGGGTTAGGAGCTGGTTGAACGGACATGGGGAATCAGGGGTGGAAAGGAGGAGTGTGCTGTCACAGTATGGGGTGAGCAATTAGAGTCACATAACAATGTATGCATAAATTTTTGTATGGGAAAATAAATAAATAAAGCCACCCACTTGTGGTATTCGCTTTATAGCAGCACTAGGAAACTGAGACAGAAGGCTAGGAACTGGGTCTATATTTGGTTATTGTACTAACTAGGGAACTATGACAAGAAATCCATTCTGTGGCCCAAATAGCAATGCCAGTAGGCATTAGCCTAGGGAGAAAATCAACATCCTGTGCCTCTTCCTCATGTTTTCCTTCCCCATCCTGTCTCCTTCCCTGCTAGAAAGATTCATGGCTTCATGAATGGTCTGAAGTAGGGTGACCAGGTAAGTTATAATCCAAATCATGATACTCTTTAGAGTAGTCTTAATAACTAAATCAAGATAATAGGAGTAAACTGGACTGTCTTGGGCAAACTAAGGTAGTTGATTTTCCCATCCTGGAGGTAGGTGAAGCTCTCCAAAACTCTAGGCTCATGTTTGACACCACAGGGGTGCCCCACATTTGCCCAGGACAGAACAGGGAAGTGTGACAGCTCCCTGTGCAGCAAACCCAGCCAGGGTATCAGCTGGGGTTTTCGTGTGGATATCTGTGCGGCATCTTCTTAGATGATATTGCCACACTGATTGCAAAAAGGAAAAACAATTAGCACATTAATTAATTAGAATCTTGTTTTTAATTCTGCTGTGAAGAGTAATCTTTTGTTAATTTGAATGAGATCCTAAGCTTACCCTAAGCTTTAATTATAGTGTTATTATTTAAAAATATTGGCTGGCTCTGCTCCAAGATACAAGAGTGTTTAAATACTGTAGAGGTAATTTAAACACATTATAATTTACTGACGGTTACTAATGACCCAAAGGAATTCCAGATAGCTTAGTTCTAACAAATAATTAAGATGACAACAGACCCTGAATTATGCTAATCTCATTTGTAAATTCTCGTGGCCAGGGAGCATGAGTACCTGTAAATGGGTGCACATCTGTTTGTGGGTGTTGGCTACAGCATAAGGGTGTTGGAGAGTTGCAGCTTTTCAAGGAGACGGACCTGGTTTTGAATTCTTGCTCTGCTACTAACCATACTAGTGCAAGTCACTATCTCCTCTAAGTTTTAGTTCTCCATTTGTAAAATGAGATTAATGATACCCCTCTCAGAGGAGTATTTGTGAGGATTAATGAGCTAACATATGTAAAGTGCTGGGCACATAATAAAATCCTGATAAACGGTAGCTATTATAATTTGTAGAGCCCTGGTGGCACAGTGGTTAAGAGCTATGGCTGCTAATCAAAAGGTCGACTTGATGGCAACGAGTATTATAATTTGCATAGCTGTCTTACTTGTAGTTGTGTATACCTGTCTGTGCCTCCATGTGTATATTCTCCAGGTAACCACATGTGACTTTGTATCCGTGTATCTACATGACTACTATACAGAGGTGTATTTTGGTGTTTGGCAATGTGTACCTATCTATGTGTCTGTGAGTGCAGAATTCTTGGTGTGCAACTATGTCTACGCATACACTGGGTGGGAATCTGTGTGTATGAAGGAGAGATGTCATATCTGTGTGAATGTATGTATACTGCTGGGTTTCTGTAGTTCATGATCTCAAACTGGGCTGCGAAGACCGCCTTAGGCATGACTCATCCATTTCCAGCACTACCTTAAATTCTTTGGCCTTGATCCCTTATATAGGTTACTCAGGCAGTGGAGATGGTTTGGTTCATAAAATTCATTCTTTTTATGAATTTGTGTGTGCGTATGTTTTGGAACCAGCAGCTCCTTAGCCCACAGCTGGCTATTTCCTTTTTTTCTGCTTCCTTTTTTCCCCCCACCTCCAGGTAACTACTGCTCCATTCCCTTTCCTCCCTTGCCTCCAGTAACATCAGGGGGAGTAACATCTGAAGTGGGTCAGACAGCCATCTTTGGCTCTGAAACAAATTTGTAAGCCCATTAAATGTCAGCTCAAAAGTTGTTCAAGATTAGCATAAAAAAGGAGTTACAGGTCAGAGAATCACCACAGTCAAACACAGAGGCAGGTTCTTACCTTTGTGATATGATTGTAGAACAACCAGGAAAGCCCCTCCACCTGTAGATTGTTTTCATGCTGACCTGTCATAGCACCTGAAAGTCCACCATTGAGTCTTTTGTATGTCAGGTGCTTTTCCCTGTGTTGCAGCCACAGTAGCAATGGGCAGCTGTGGGTCACCTCTGTTACATTAAAAAGTGTGATGGCTTTGTTCCACTTAGTGACTCCACATTCTCAAGTTCTGAAGAGTCTTTGAGTCTCCAGGATCATTCTGTTGGGGCTTGAGTTGTTACTGAAGGGAGGGAGCCATTAGGGACAAACAATTTTGTCCAGTACCAACCCTGTAGGCCCCCCGCATTCTCCTTTATGGCTTTTCCTATCCCTGTACTCAAGTGAACAACCCATTATTAAATATCTACCCATGGAAGCCCTAGGCTGAGTGTGGGGACTGAGCACAAAAATATTCTCTCTCTTCTTCCTTACCACCTGCAGCCTTTAGCCTAGGACCTTGTCCCTCCTGCTAGGAGCAAAGCCGATCAGAATGGCCAGTGTGAAATTGTTTCCACTGCCCTTTCCCAAGAGTTTTGGCATTTTAAAAGAGGGCCTGGGGACAGGTTCATGCATTCCTGCCCACACTTTGGCAGTACTCCTACATTCTGAAATTAACCTTCTCTCTTTCCCTTGCTCCAGCCAATCTCCCATTTCCTCCACAACGGAGCCCATCCACTTGTTAGGGAGGAAGCATTCTGATTAAATTAACTTGATTTAAGGTGTGAATGATAAATGGCTTAATGTGTTTATTTTCCAAAATAAATTTGTATTTGATGGGGAAATTATTAAAAAATAAATAAATAATCCTCAAATGGATTTCAGCAGAAATTTTGGGTCCTTGAGGCTTTCTGGACTTCTTAAGATATAGCATACAGGCAATTCATACCTTCTTCCCAATGCTCATGAAATGGTGAAATTCGCTCAATTCTTCTAGTGCTCACATTTATTCTCGGCAAGCCTCACATCCATGCTTAATGATGCAAGATGCCATAGGCTTTCTCTTGACAGAAAGGCCATAGGCCCCATAGAAGGTGACAGATCACCCTGGATGGGCAGTGGAGTAGGGATGGCAGGAAATCACTCCTATCCTATGCACAGCCACCAACCTGAACCCAGAAGCTCTGATAGTAGAGGTCTAATATAGCCCCATAGGCACCCCGCAAAGTGATTGTTGAATCCATTTCCACAAATGTTAGGATTTTTTTTTTTCTTGTTTCTCCCTCTTCCTCTTCTTGTTGTTGGGTGCCGTTGAGTCAGTTTCGACTCATAGCAACATAATTCCACATGATGGTCAGCAAAGCAAGCCACATCACCATGTGATCTGGCCCCTGAGAGGTAAGACTCCAAAGGAGAAAACCTCAAGGAGTGTGTATTTATACATGATACAGAGATGACTGAATACACTGAACCAAAATGTGAAGTGTTATTTTTAATAAGTCATAGTAAATAATACTAATAGTAGTTAACATTTATTGAGCACTTACTATGTGCTTGGCACTGTCTTGTGTGTTTTGCAGGCATTATTTCCTCTACTCTTGGAAGTTTCGCAGGGTAGTAATTAAGAAACTGAGTGCCTAGGTTCAAATTCTAGTGCCACCACTTACTAGCTGTGTAACCTTGGGCAAGTTATTTAACCTCCCTGTGCCTAGGTTTCTCCATGTGTAAACTAGACATAATAATAGTACCTATCTCATATGGCGGTGGATTTGAACTGCCGACCTTTGGGTTAGCAGCCGAGCTCTTAACTACTGCGCCACCAGGGCTCCCATAGGGTGGTAGGGAGGATTATATGAAATAGCCCATTGAAAGGCCTTAAAAGAATGCCTTATTGCCTTATTTCAAATATTTGGTCAATAAAAATTTATTGTTAATAATTCTTCCATCGACCCTGTAATGCAGTTATTACCTTCATTTTAAAGATTAGGAAACTGAAGCTAAGAGAGGTTAATTAACTCGACCAAGATCAAACAGATAATAAGCGGTAGAATAGTGCTCAAACTCAGGTCCAGTACTCTTGTTGAACTGCTTTGCTACTCTCTACTTAACGTATAAAGCAGAGAAAACACAATGATCAAATATGTGAGTCCTAACCACACTTATATTGTTAGGTGTAATATTTTGTTAGTTTTTACTATGCTCTTCTACCTTCATTAAGATCATTAGTAAATATTAGTAAATATTACTGCATTCTAATTTCACTCATATGCAGTTGAATTTTGCATTCGTATTGCACAACAGGGACCTAGGCTCTGCCAACACTTTCACATCCTAATACCTGTAACCAAAACTTTAAGCTACTAAATGAATGCACTGTACAATAGCATTAGGGATAGAATTCTGAGTCTTGAATTTATAAGCTATTCCTTTTTGCAGCAGACGTGACTCTCTGTTCGGTCTTTGGCTGGAACGAATTCTACCAACATAAAGAAAAGGTAAATGCAGTTTAGTAGGGGTGAGGCAACAAGAGCTAAGTATATGATCAGGGAAGGGAGAATAGCTGTGGGTGTTCCATGTCCAGGCTGAGCCAAAAACCATCTATCAGTTGTCCGATCAATCTTAGAAGACTGGAGGATTGACGGAATTTCAGAAGCTGTTTAATTGATGGGAAAGATGATTTGGCTGCCTGAAGGGATAGTATTCCAGGCAGAATATACTGTTTTGGAAAAGGTTCAGAGGTGGGAATACGATGTGCCTGCAGGGAACCTGAAGCAGGTGTGCCTTCACACACGAGGTGTAACCATAAAGTGATGAATGTGACTCCTTTGATACAAACATACCAGAACTTACATATCTCAGTGAGTACTGTTCCCTTCAAAGCAGACATCTTAGGAGACTAGATTTTTTTATTGTACTTTAAGTCAAAGTTTACAATTCAAGTTAGTTTCTCATACAAAAATTTATATACACATTGTTATGTGACCCTAGTTGCTATCCCTCTACTGTGACAGCACGCTCCTCCCTTCCACCCCTGATTTCCCATGTCCAGTCAACCAGCTCCTAACCCTTTCTGCCTTCTCATCTCACTTCCAGACAGGAGCTGCCTATTTAGTCTCATGTATCTACTTGAGCTAAGAAGCACACTCTTCACGAGTATCATTTTATGTCCCATAGACCAGTCTAATCTTTGTCTGAAGAATGGGCCTCGGGAATGCTTTTAGTTTTGGGCTAACAGAGAGTCCGGGGGCCACGTGTTCCAGGGTCCCTCCAGTCTCAGTCAGACCATTAAATCTGGTCTTTTTACTAGAAATTGAGTTCTACACCCCACTTTTCCCCTGCTCTGTCAGGGACTCTCTGTTGTGTTCCCTGTCAGGACAGTCATTGATGGTAGCTGGGCACCATCTAGTTCTTCTGGTTTCAGGCTGATGAAGTCTCTGGTTTATGTGGCCCTTTCTGTCTCTAGGGCTAATACCTTCCTTGTGTCCATGGTGCTGCTCATTCTCCTTTGCTCCAGGTGGGTTGGGACAAATTGATGCATCTTGGATGGCTGCTCCCTAGCTTTTAAGACCCCAGACATCACTCACCAAAGTGGGATGCAGAACATTTTCTTAATAAACTTTGTTATGCCAGTTGACCTAGATGTCCCCTGAAACCATGGCCCCCAGACCCCCACCCCTGCTACACTATCCCTCGAAGTGTTTGTATTCAGGAAACTTCTTAGCTTTGGTTTAGTCCAGTTGTGCTGACTTTCCCTACAGTGTGTTTGTCTACTATCTAGTTAGTAAATAACCCTCATACTCCCTCCCCACCCTCGAAACCATCAAAGAATGTTTTCTTCTGTGTTAAACCTTTTCTTGAGTTCTTATAACAGTGGTCTTATACAATATTTGTCCTTCTGTGACTGACTCAATTCCCTCAGCCTAATGACCTCCAGCTTCCTCCATGTTATGTTTCACGGCTTCGTCGTTGTTCTTTATCGTTGCATAGTATTCCATTGTGTGGATATACCATAATTTGTTTATCCATTTGTCTGTTGATGGGCACCTAGGTTGTTTCCATCTTTTTGCTATCATGAACAATGCTGCAATGAACATGGGTGTGCATATCTCTATTGGTGTGATGGCTCTTATTTCTCTAGGATATATTCCAAGGAGCAAGATTGCTGGATCATATGGTACTTCTATTTCTAGCTTTTTAAGGAAGTGCCAAATCGATTTCCAAAGTGGCTGTACCCTTTTACATTCCCACCAACAGTGTGTAAGTGTTCCAGTCTCTCCACAACCTCTCCAACATTTATTATTTTGTGTTTTTTGGATTAATGCTAGCCTTGCTAGGGTGAGATGGTATCTCCTTGTAATTTTGATTTGCATATCTCTAATGGCTAATAATTGTGAGCATTTCGGGAGGCTAATTCTTTTGTGTTTGTTTCTTGTTGCAGTTTAAGTGAGAGTTTACATTTCAAGTTAGTCTCTTATACAAAAATTTATACATTATGTGACCCTAATTGCTCTCCCCATACTTGACAGCACACTCCTCCTTTCCACCCCTGATTTCCCATGTCCATTCAACCAGCTCCTAACCCTCTCTGCCTTCCCATCTCACCTCCAGACAGAAGCTGCCCGTTTAGTCTCATGTATCTACCTGAGCTAAGAAGCACACTCTTCACGAGTATCTTTTTATGTCCCAGAGTCCAGTCCAATCTTTGTCTGAAGAGTTGGCCTCAGAAATTATTTTAGTTCTGAGCTGATAGAGAGTCCGGGAGCCATGCTTTCTGGGGTTCTTCCAGTTTCAGACCATTAAGTCTGGTCTTTTTACTAGAATTTGAGTTCTGCATTCCACCTTTCTCCTGCTCCATCAGGGACTCTCTGTTGTGTTCCCTGTCAGGGCGGTCATTGGTGGTAGCTGGGCACCATCTAGTTCTTCTGGTCTCAGGCTGATGAAGTCTCTGGTTTATGTGGCCCTTTCTGTCTCTTGGGCTAATACTTTCCTCGTGTCTTTGGTGTTCTTCATTCTCTTTTACTCCAGGTGGTTGGGGCCAATTGATGCATCTTAGATGGCCACTTTCTAGGTTTTAAGACCCCAGACGCCATTCACCAAAGTAGGATGCAGAACATTTTCTTAATAAACTGTGTTATGCCAATTGACCTAGATGTCCACTGAAACCATGGTCCCAGACCCCTACCCCTGCTACTCTGTCCCTCGAAGTGTTTGATTGTATTCAGGAAACCTCTTAGCTTTGGTTTAGTCCAGTTGTGCTGACTTCCCCTGTAGTGTGTGCTGTCCTTCCCTTCACCTAAGATAATTCTTGTCTACTATCTAGTTAGTGAATAACCATCACCCTCCCCCCACCCCCATAACCATCAAAGAATGTTTTCTTCTGTGTTTAAACCATTTCTTGAGTTCTTATGATAGTGGTCTTATACAGTATTTGTCCTTCTGTGACTGACTAAATTCACTCAGCATAATGCCCTCCAGATTCTTCCATGTTATGTTTCATGGCTTTATTGTTGTTCTTTATCATTGCATAGTATTCCATTGTGTGGATATACTATAATTTGTTTATCCCTTTGTCCGTTGATGGGCACCTAGGTTGTTTCCATCTTTTTGCTATTGTGAACAGTGCTGCAATGAACATGGGTGCGCGTATATCTATTCGTGTGATGGCTCCTAGTTCTCTAGGATATATTCCAAGGAGTGAGATTGCTGGATCGTATGGTACTTCTATTTCTAGCTTTTTAAGGAAGCGTCAAATCGATTTCCAAAGTGGCTGTACCATTTTACATTCCCACCAACAGTGTATAAGTGTTCCAGTCTCTCCACACCTCTCCAACATTTATTATTTTGTGTTTTTTGGATTAATGCTAGCCTTGTTGGGGTGAGATGATATCTCATGGAAGTTTTGATCTGCATTCCTCTAATGGCTAATGATCATGAGCATTTCTTCACGTGTCTGTTAGCCGCCTGTATGTCTTCTTTGGCAAAGTGTCTGTTCATATCCTTTACCCATTTTTTAATTGGGTTATTTGTCTTTTTGTTGTTGAGGTTTTGCAGTATCAGGTAGCTTTTGGAGATTGGACACTGATCAGATTTGTCGTAGCCAAAAATTTTTTCCCAGTCTGTAGGTTGTCTTTTGACTTTTTTGGTGAAGTCTTTTGTGAGCATAGGTGTTTGATTTTTAGGAGCTCCCAGTTATCTAGTCTCTCTTCTGGTGCTTGTACATTGTTACTTATGGTTTGTATTCTGTTTATGCCATGTATTAGGGCTCCTAGCATTGTCCCTATCTTTTCTTCCATTATCTTTATTGTTTTCAATTTTATATTTAGGTCTTTGATACATTTTGAGTTAGTTTTTGTGCATGGTGTGAGGTATGAGTCTTGTTTCATTTTTTTGCTGATGGATATCCAGTTATGAGGACGCTAGATTCTTAATGCAAATCAATATACCTTTGAAAATTCTCTTCTGTTCTAGCCTTCAGAACTTAATGTGCTAACTATGCCCATTCCTTTGAGACAGAAAGCAGAAATAACTAGCTGGGATATAGGAGGGCTCTAAAGCCTGAAAGAAGACTCATGGCTTCTTGAGTATCACCTGAGACGTGAGGGAAATGATCACTTGGAAAGCTGGAGAGGTACTCTTTAGACCAATAAGTTAAATGGAGCCATCTTACTTGATTAAAAGTGGTCAGACTCATAAGGCCTCTGGGATATTCTTCCAGGTCTAACTCCGTCTTATCTTTAACATATTCAACTTGAGTTAATGGTGGACCATCCTGCCAGAAATTACTTTCAGATGGAGAACTAGATGGGGTTAGATGAAAATCTTTAACACTTTCTACCCTGTATGAACAGACTCCATGTAAAGAGATTAATTCCATCCAGGTCTTAATGGATAGAGAGAAAGGCAAGAAACCAAGGATGGTATCCTGAGCGATTCTTTCTGTCAGAAGGAGCTACTGTAATACAAAGCTGAATAGATAAATGTCATTAGGTGGTCCAAGATGTCTGGGGCAAACAAGATCAGAACTGTATCCAGAAGCTCATTCAAAGAACTTGGTAAGGTATACGGAGTTGTTATATCAGAAACGTCAGAGAGGTTGACAAGTAGGAAAACAAACAACCGTCGTTTATATTTAACAATGAGAAAACGTATAGGGGAAATTACACACAGTCTGGGATGGAGCTTAGGGTGGAGGGGTCGAGGGTACTCAAATGACATTGGAAAGGGTCCAGAAAAATTCTAGTGCCCGTGACTTTCACACTGTGAGTAGAAACAGTATTGCTACAAGAACTTGAAGTTAAAACGAGATGGACTTGAGGGTGCCAATGAGTCAAATGTTTGATAATTAAGAAAGAAAGATGGACCCTAATATTTATTAAAGGAGCCCTGGTGGTGTAGTAGTTAAAGTGTTCAGCTGCTAACCAAAAGGTTTGAATCCACCAGCTGTTCTGTGGGAGAAAGATGTGGCAGTCGGCCTCTGTACAGATTTATAGCCTTGGAAACCCTATAGGGCAGTTCTACTCTGTCCTATGGGGTTGCTGTGAGTCAGAATCAACTTGACAGCAATGGATTTGGTTTGGGTTTGGAATATTTATTAAGCACCTATTATGTGCCAGATTCTTTAAATATAGTGCTTCAAAACAAGCCAAGGAACTAAAGGTTATTGTATCCATTTTAATGATGAGGAAACCGAGGCTCAGAGAGGTAACGTAAATGGCCCAAAGACACACAGCTAGTAATGGGCAGAGGTAGGATTTGAATACAGATCTCACTGACTCTAAGACTCATGCTCCTTGTTAGCATAACTTCCTTTTTAAGAATGAGTGTATCTGGGTGTACTCATAGACAGAAAATAAAGAACTAGAAGAAAACAATGTTTAAAAAAGGCTAGCAATCTGAAGGAGGAAGACTTAAGAATATGGGAGATAATGGGATCCCAGGTTGGTGCTGCCAATGACAGAGGATGTAGGAGGAAAAATTAAGTAGTGTTTTGAACAGAGATTGTAAACCGGTGGCCCGTTGGCTAGATCCAAGAGGCACACATGTTTTGTTTGGCCTGCACAGTGTTTTCAAAGTTTTCAAATTTGTTGCCAATATTTAAAAAGAGAAGTTTTCACATAAAAATCCCAGTTTTTAGCTTCTGAAAAAAATCAGAAGGTCTGGCAACACAGGGCCTGCAATCCTGCATGGCAACAACCAGCTGGAGCTGAGTTGCACATACATTGGGTGCATGCTTCCCAGTTTTCCATAGTTTCCACCACATCTTACTGCCTCCTGTACTTAAGCAGCTTCACTCATCAGGTTACCTGCTTAGTCCCTGTAACCATTTTGATTCCCTAATCCTGGTTTAGATAGAGTGAATGGTCCCATGGTTTTGTTTTTCTTTTTGGAGATGTCCTCTTCTGGGAGAGATATCAGAGAAAGCAGGGTAAGAAACTTTTCACGAGGTTACTCAAGATGCTGAAATGTTTATGTGGATCATTTGACTAATGATTGAAAGGAGCTGGAATCATTTGTGGTGTCAGTCATCAGCCCTGCTGGAGGTTGGTATGTTCTTTAGTTGTTCGATGGTTTGGGTATGGGAGTGGGAGTGCTGTTTGTTTGTTTTGCTCATTTGTTTGTGATGCAGGATTGGATTGTAACCAGTTTTTAGTTGGCAAGTAGAGAGGACAGTGAAGATGTCTGGTGTCTTAGGGAAGGTGGAACTCAAGATACCAACAGTAGGGCCTATCATCCATTGCAAGGAATCAATTTTGGCTAGAGGTGTTAGGGTCTCCCTGAAGCTGAGGCAGTAGCCTAGAAGTAATAAATGTCAGGAAGAAGACTGTACAACTATGTTGGGTGCTAGGAGGAAATGTAGAAAATAAAACAGTGATCTAGCAGGGTACCCATTGAGGTTAAGTGAATTTACTAAGGGACTTGTATCTAGAACTATCACAACTTAATAATAAAAAAGACAAATAGCCCAATTTAAAAATGAACAAAGGATTTGAATAGACATTTCTCCGAAAATATATGCAGAAATGGCCATAAAGCATAAGAAAAGATACACAACATCATTTGCCATCAGGGAAATGTAAAGTCAAACTACAATGAGATACCACTTCATACCCACTAAGATGGTCATAATCGAAAAAATGGAAAATAACAAATATTGGCAAGGATGTGAAGAAATTGGAGCCCTCATGCATTGCTAGTGGGAATGTAAACTGGTATAGCAGCTGTGGAAAAGTTTGGTGGTTTCTCAAAAAGTTAAACATAAAGTTACCAAATGACTCAGCAATTCCACTCCAGGGTATAAGCCCAAGAAAAATGAAAACATATCTCCATGCAAAAACTTGTACACGGATGTTAATAGCAGCATTATTCACAGTAGAGAAAACACAGAAACAACCCAGATGTCCATCAACTAATGAATGGATAACAAAATATGGTATATCCGTCCATGTTGTTACTGTTGTTGTTAGGTGCCATCGAGTCTGTTCCAACTTAAAGCGATCCTGTGTACAACAGAATGAAACACTGCCCGGTCCTGCGCCATGCTCACAATCATTGCTGTGTTTGAGCCAATTGTTGCAGCCACTGTATCAAGCCATCTCCTTGAGGGTCTTCCTCTTTTTCGCTGACCCGCTGCTTTACCAAGCATGATGTCCTTCTTCAGGGACTGATCCCTCCTGATAACATGTCCAAAGTAGTTGAGACGAAGTCTTGCCATCCTCTCTTCTCAGGAGCATTCTGGCTGTACTTCCTCCAAGACAAATTTGTTCATTCTTCTGGCAGTCCATGGTATAGTCAATATTCTTCACCAACACCATAATTCAAAGGCATCAGTTCTTTGGTTTTCCTTATTCCACACAATGGAACATTATTCAGCAATAAAAAGGAATGCAGTACTGACACATGCTACAACATGGATGAACCTTGAAAACATTCTGCTAGGTGAAGGAAGCCAGCACAAAAGGCCACATATGATATGAGTTAATTTATATGCAATATACAGAATGGGCAAATCTGTAGAGAAAAAGTGGTTGCCCAAGATTGGGGGGGCGGGCATTTGGGGGAAATGTTCTAAAAGTAGATAGTGGTTGCTTAACTCCATGAATATACTAAAAGGCATTGAATTATACACTTTCAGTGAGTGAATTGTATGGTATACTAACTATATCACAATAAAGCTGTTAAAAACAAGTGAGTTTACAAAACAGAAATACCTGCTTGCACTGCATCGTTTCCCAAACTTCGAAAAAGAAAACTTCAAGCAATCCCTATTCTTTATTGAGTCCTCCACTCTTCCTTAACTCACTGAAATATCTTTAGACCACTGCCCCATAGAAATTCAATTTAAGTCTTTAAGTTAATGAAGAAGGCTAAAGATCATTGCTCAACACAAAAGTTCTATTCAAATTGTGCGTCTGTCTGAAAGTCTCTCTGACTTCAGTGTTTATTTGTATACTCACCTCATCCTCTACTCCAAACCACTCTCCTCAGTGGATCTGGTTGCTTCCTGAGTGTGGTCATAGAAGAATATATCACTGAATACAAAATAAGCAAGCAAACAAACAGACTCTGACACACACCTATAATCCTCAAAATCTAGAATTGGGAAGGGCCTTGAAAAGGAGGGATATCTTCCAGACAGACTCAAGACAGGTAGTAGACAGCTCTTTACATTACATGTCTACAATGAAAACAATTCCATAATTTCTTTTGATATGTGGTTCAGGCAGTCTCTTTGCTTCCTCTAGCAGTTTCTTCTATTGTGAAAACTAAATACAGTACTGGAAAGCCTCAGACAGTGTCTGAAAGAAGAACCCTGAGCCTCTAAGAAAAGACCTGATGAACCTAAGAAAGGAAGTGTGGTGGAGTAAAGAATGGCTATCCTTTGGGGATGGGAGGGACTAGTCATTACTGAAGACCTTATAAACATCTCTAAATAGGCAGACAGCACTTGAGCTCTAAGACCACAAATAAATTACCCTAGCTATGATAAAAAGCTTTTCTATTGATGTGGAAAAAATGACTTTAAAGTGGAAACTCCCCAGGGAATTCCTAGTTTTATCTAAGACTTCCCTTTCTCCATTTAAAACTCAATGATTTCCTTCTGTGGTTTTATCAATGGGCCAGAGGTCTGATAAGATTGCTTCCTTCCTGCACTTGGAACTCTGCCATCTCACTTGGAAGAAGTAATGCACTTGCCTTTCTGGCCTGGATCACAGCTCAGCGTAACAAGAGGCACACGAGATGGGGACCACAAAATACAGAGGCAGACCAGCATGACTAGTCCACATTGGACCAGAGTAGACTTTTACTTGAATCCTCTATTGCTATCTCTGTGAATGTTGATCACCCCACAAATCACTTTGTTTTGCCCAGTTCTTGAATCAAGAACATAATTTGAAAGTAACCATGGGTTGTGCATGGTTCTGGGGAGGAAACCTGGGTCCAAGAGAGTCTATGTTTCTATCGTTGGCATCCTTATTAGTAATAGCTTCAGACAATTTAGCCAGCTGAGCAAATGCCATGGCATTGGCACTTCTGGAGTTAAGAGCTCTTGAGAATTTGGGCAATAGGGTGAGAAGTAAAACTTACCTTCAGTGGCGTGACCTCAGAGAACAGCATGGGAGTAAGAGATTTGTCAACAAAAGCGATTCACTTGCAATGTGGCATCTTTGTCAGTCACTAAAATGTAGGAGACAGCTAGCTTTTAAGCAAAAAAGGATTTGACATGTCTTGCTGTTTGTAGATGTGTGAGTTTGGTTACCCTGACAATGAGTATAGGGAGAGAGTAGGGTAGAGGGAACAAGAATAAAGGTGCAATGAGTGGGTGGAGGGTGATGGTGTAGGGGGGAATGGCAAGCTCCATGGAATCTAAGGCCCTTGTTGGAGGCCTTCTGACAAATGCTTTGCTTATTTCCTCACTTCCTTTGTCCTTCACCTTCTTTCCTCTCCTGCATCTTTGTCTCCTCTCTGCATCTGTTCTCCTAGGACTTCATGCCACTCCCTAACTTCCCCCCTGCCTGGGTCTCAGGGATGCCAGTAGTCCTCTTGGCTTTGCATCTGGCCCCACCCCAGTTCCAGCTGGTGTCCCTCAGTATCCAAGAGGCTGCTGGCAGACATTGTTTTCTCAAATCAAGTCACCTATTGAGCCCAAAGTCTACATACACAGTGTTAATTATCAGCTCATCAATTAATGGTGAGCAGCTGCACACTTTGTTTGTTTTTCCAGAGCTGCACAGCGAGCCCTGGTAGCTGCTCACTGGCTTCAGCTCTGGTCCTCAGTGGAATTTGAGGCAACAATTTGTTATGGCTGTTGCAGGAGCGGATTAACCAGTAAGCAAGGTACGTACGAGCGTACTTACTAATCTTTAGTGCACAATTTCACCTGTTTTTCACCACATCATGTGGTGAAATTATGCACTACAGATTAGTAAGTAAGCACGAGTAAGCCCGTGTGTACCTTGCTTATTGGGTAATCTTTCCCTGGCTGTTAGAATAGGATTTCTCTGCTTCTCCTTGGTGTCCAGGCTGTTCCCTGTTACCCCTTGGTGGTTTCTAAGGACCTCTCCAGCACAGGATGCAGCTTTGGTAGCAACTCAAATGAAGAGGGCTGGAGCACAGCAGGAAGCTCACCTTAGCCAGTAGCCTCTTCCTCCTTCCTCAGCATCAGCCTCCTCCTCCTACTCCCCATAACACTAGACCAAGAGAATATAAGTACCCAAAGCCTACTCTGAAGAATTCAGAGCTCATACCCTTGTGGGGAGTGGACAGGAACAGGAAGTCATACCCAGGACTCAACCCTCCCCACCTACCAATTTTTTTATATGGATAAAAAAGGTAGGAGTGGCTGTGAGTTGGGGGAGAGGGAAGAGAGAGGACACAATTTCTGTCCTGATTGCATGTGCTGGTGTAGTGTGGGGTAGGGTGGAGTTTTTGCACCAGGAGTCACCTCCTTGCAGATTAGGTAGGTTAGTCTGGAACCATGTCCTCCTTTGTACCTGAGGAACCACTGGGAAGGGGGTGTGAGGAGCAAAAACCTCTGCCTCTCGCCTCTTCTCTTCCCTCCTAGAGACTGGAGTGATAGGCGGAAAACACTTAGTCATAGATGTTTTAAAGTCAGGCATTTCCCTGAGACACAACGGTGCTCTGGCTTTAGGTCTTCTAGGCTCAGTTGGCTTCTCTCACCCAGGAGTTCTGCTGCTACTGAAGCTCATATCTAGCACAGACAGTAGGAAGGAGCCAGGGAGTCTGTTGGTCCTCCTGAACAAATCAGGGTCCTAGTAATTGGAGTGGTAGAAAAGAGGTGGTAGAGGTCAGTGTATGAGGGTGAAGAGTAGAGGCCTTCTGAGAGTTCTCTAGAACATTTAGTGGTGTCCGAATTCTACATGTGTTACTTCAGTTTCTTTTAAGGCAGGGCACATAAATAATAGGTGATCAAGAAATGCTTACCGAACTGAAAAGGAGAATGAAGTCACATTCTTTGAAGCCCACTGCTTAGTTTCCATTAAGCCAATACAGATTTCTTGGGGAGAAGGGATAGATACATGGATCTGTATTGATCTTCAGGATTTCCCAGATCACACTGTATCTGGGCTACAGCCATGATACATATAGGAAGAAAATTCCCTTTCAACAAAAGCAAGCCCCATTTGTAAATGCATTAAACCCTAAATGACTGATGGAGTGTTTGAGGCCCAAAGAGGTTATGTGACTTATTAGGACACAGGGCAGTGGTGATTCAGTGGTAGAATTCTCGTGGGAGAGTTGGGTTCGATTCCCAGTCAATGTACCTCAAGTGTAGCCACCACCATCTATCAGTGGAGGCTTACATGTTGCTATGATGCTGAAGAGGTTTCAGCAGAGCTTCCAGACTAAGACAGACTAGGAAGAAAGGCCTGATGAACTACTTTCAAAAATCAGCCAGTAAAAGTCCTATGGGTCACAACAGTCCAGTCTGCAACCGATTATGGGGAGGGCACAGGACCAGGCAGCATTTAGTTCCATTGTGCATGGGATCTCCCTGAGTCAGGGGCTGATTCCACGGTAGGTAATAACAACAACACAGTAGGACAAGGGGATGGTGAGAACGTAACTCAAGTATTCTAATTCTGATTCCACTAAGAGAATGACTTATTCCCCTGGTTGCATTGATGAAAATGGAAATTACATTTGTTTGTTAGCTCTGCATGCTTCTAATCAAAAGATGGTCAGTTCACGGTAAGTAGGAATAGGGAAGTACCATTATGGTTACTCATCTCATGCAAAATGCAACCCCTCAACTAAGTTGTATCTCTAAGAACTTCATATGGAGTTGTAACAATGGTAATTATAACACTTTGTATATGTCCATGATTAAGATCCCGCAACATCTCATCTCTTATTTGTTTCCATGGCACATTTCCTTTTGAATATAAGTGTCTTTTTCATTTTATGAAATGCTAAGTACTACAATGGTTCCTTTTGAACATTCATTTCCTTTCTTGAAAACAAAATTTTTTTAAAAGCTTGCATTCATTGATTTATAGAAGCATGCCTTACTTTTAATGACACTGTATCCAAGATGTTGCTATCCAAGCCTTAATTATGTTCTTGGTTTCTGCCCCCCCTTTTTTTCTGTCTTGTAATTATAAACAGTGTAATGTTCAACTTGACTGGCTTGCATTTAGGACTTTCCCCAAAGGCCCTAGGAGAGGAGCTGGGGACGAGCCAGCATTTCACAAGTTTGGTTTGGACATGTACCCCAGAGGTTTCCCAAGCCTCCAGTTTGCCAAGTTGACCTAGCAATCTCCCAAGAATCACTTCTCCCGCTGTGCTCTGCCCCTTGGACTTCCAGGGGATCTATTCAATTGGATCCTTGTCTTCTAAGAGGCCCAGGTATGCTGGTATCTGAGGCGTAGCTAAACAAACCCAGCAGGGGATAGGGAGCTGCCTGAGTTATCACCATCAGAAGAACCCATTCCCTTCATCCATCTATCATCACAATTACCAGCAAACATTAAGCACTTGGTTGCAGAGGAAAAGACACACTCCCTGGGTTCCTGGGGCTCCTGTTCTGTGAAGGCCAGGGGCACACTCAACCAACAGACACACAAACACCAATGACATGACTGGGAAATGCTAAAGTGCCAGCATTCAACAGTGGTGTGTGTGTATGTGTGTGTGTGTTTCAAAGCTACATGAGTTGATGAATTTTTTCTAAGTATTTTGTCTAGACAATTTGGGGCAGGGTTGGCTATAACCTCAATGGGACTCTTTGCTAGTACCCTTCTAGGCTCATGTCTCTATACTCTCTCCCTCCCCATCTCTTTTTAAAAATGAAAAGAGAGCACTGTAGTAAATCTGTGTGTAGTCATATTTTTATTCTTATTTTGTACATGCAAAGATATAACTACCTTACATGTGTTGTCTCTTCTCTCCTGCCTTTCTTTTCTTTCTTTCTCCTTCCAGTGTCCTTTTCTTCCTAACTACCTTCTTTCTCTCTGATCCCCTCTCTCTCTTTCTTAATCCTTAAAATATCTCATTCTGGAAGTGGTAGCTAGAGAGAGAGAGAGAGACAGAGACAGAAAATGAATAAAATAAGGGTAGGTGGGGGATTTAGAAAGGGCAGGTATTTCTCCAGGTCTTAGCATATAGTATCTCTGGCTTCCCTTCACCTTCAAAGAAAATAATAGTAATAGTTACTATCTAATGAGTACTTATTATGTGAAAGTACTTTACATACATTATCTCATTTAATTCTTATAACAACTCCGCAAGCTGGTGGCACTGCTCCCATTTTACCGATGAGAATACTACTGAGGTTAAGCAAGCTTAAGCAATTGGAAACAGACAGCTGGCACTTGAATCCTGGCTCTGCTATTTACTAGCTAAGTGAGCTTGGGCAAGTTGCTTACCTCTCTGCGTCACTTGGTAAAGTAGAAAAAAAAAAAGTCAAACCCATTGCCATCGAGTCAATTACAACTCATACCAGCCCTATAGGACAGAGTAGAACTGCCCCATAGGATTTCCAAGGAGTGGCTGGTGGATTTGAACTGCTGACCTTTTGGTCAACAGCCCAGCTCTTAACCATTGTGCCACCAGGGCTCCTGGTAAAGTAGAGAGTCAGCGAAAAAGAGGAAGACCCTCAACAAGATGGACTGACACAGTGGCTACAGCAATGGGCTTAAGCATAACAACGATTGTGAGGATGGTGCAGGACCAAGCAGTGTTTCGTTCTGTTGTACGTGGGGTCACTATGAGTCGGAACTGACTCGACGGCACCTAACATGTTCCACTATCACAATTTCGCCACTCTGGAAAGGTACGTAGCCTGTGTCCCACTTGCCAAGAGCTCATATTTTACTTATCTCTTATATCCCTAGGTACCAATTTGCTGATAGGAGGGAACCAGACCAGACATATCCTAGGACCCTCCTTCTCTTCCCATGGAGTTCATACATTTAGCCAAAGATCTTTGGAAGACTTAGTTGGTGGGCATTTCAGGTCACTCATTCATTCCAAAAAACAAAAACAGGGAACACCTACTTGGTCTAAGCAAGGATATAGTAGTGAACAAGGAGACATGATTCCTGACCTCCTGGAACTTTCATTCTAATAGTGGAGGCAGACATTAACCACATGCTCAAAGAAATGTATGTAAAATTGCAACTGAGGTAAGTGCTACAATGGATAGGCTTATGGTACTACGAGTCAGGGAGGCAGGGAAAAGCTTCCTTAAAGAAGTAATGATGGACATAACATCTGGAGAAAGATAGAGAGTTAATTTCCAAAAAAGGAGAAAGCATGCCAGCAAAGGGAATAGCTTCTATCTTGTAGCAGGAGGGAGTGAGACAAATATAAAGAACTGAAAGCAGCTGAGTGTGGCCATAGTGCAAGCAATGAGCAGTGTGTGGTAGGTATAGTCAACATGGCATGCTAGCAGGCATCTTACTGAGCACACAGGCACATGTTGTACCCTTCCATCATGCTATTTAAGCATAGTGACGGTACATCACAGATTTTCCAGGGCAGTCATGGATGAAACTTCTATCGTGCAGTTGTCAGAAGTACATTCAAAGTATTAGTTTATGTGTTCTAATTTATAGTTTAGAAAATATGGGGTCTGTATGCATTCTCAGCTCCCTGGATCATGTCTGTTTTGTGAGATGAATGGATGGGCCACAGGAATGCCATGAAGGAGGTATTTACACTAGATGGGGGCACTGGCTAGGCATTTTTCTCATTGACTCTTCATGACTTTCTGACCCCCATCCTCTCACCACCTTGGTGGCTGAGGCACTGGTCATGTGAGCAAAAGCAGGGTGGGGTTTTTAGGAGTGAGAGCTTGAATTAGTCAGGGTAGTGACCGGAACCATAAGGAGCAGAAAGAGCCAGGTGATGAGGGCAAGTTTGTTCTTAGAGAGCACTGAGAGGGTCAAAAGCTGAGAGTGGCAAGCCTAAGGGGTGAATGCAGGGCCACAAACAGGAGACAGTTCCAAGAAGGTCTGGAGCCAGGTATGCAAAGGAATGGAGCAGGAAGTGAAGGGCAAGGGCAGGAGTGAAGTGAAAGGGTTCAAGGCAATTGCCTCAAATGAGGCCCTGAGGTCTGGGACTCGTTTTCTTTGGCTGCCTGCCGTGTAATGTGTGGGTGAGTTGGCCAAGTATAATGGCACAGGGCTGGGGCTTCCCCCGGTTTGTCCAGTGAGAAGTTGTGACTTGCTCAGGAGCATTCTTGAGGTAGGAGGCTGGTTCCCACCAGTGCTCTGCAAATCCACAGCCTTTCTCTTGTACCAGCTCCTCCAGCTGGCCACTGTGGAGTAGAGAGTTTCAGCACCTCTCTTTCCTGTGCTCCAGTTCCCCAACCCCTCGTTATCATGGAAGGACATGGTCCCATAGGGAGGGATACAGGTAAGCTGGGCTGAAGCAAGAGTGCTGTACACCACTTTAGATATATGTGGGCAGGGGTGATAGAAAAAAGGAGGCAAAGCAATTTATAATTTCTGAACTGTAATTAAAGGCCCAGCAAAGGTCTTCAAGCATTTAGTAGGGTAGATACGTGTAAGTTGGCAGGCAATAACGTGCAATGGTTAAAAATGTGGAATTTAAAGGTATGCAGACCTGAATTCAAATCCCAGTTCTGCCACTTGATGGCTGTGTCATCCTAGGTAAGTCAATCAACCTTTCTGTGCCTCAATTGGAAAATGAGGTAATAATGGAAAATGGATAATAATATTTGTCACATAAGATTGTTGGCAAGTCTAAGTGAGGGCATGCATATAAACTACTTAGCACTATGCCTGGCAGATAGTAAAAGTTCAATAAATGGTATGGTTACTTTTACTGGGAAGAGACTGTATGGGATCTCTTCTGTGAATTGTCTCCCCCAAATACTTGGGATCTACAGGGGTTGGGATGATTCTTAGTGATGCAGAAGACTGGCAAGAATAGAAATTGCCATTGCAGTAGTTAAGGGTATGTTCTAAATGTAGGGAGCCCCTGAATGCACGGTAAAAGCAGTCATTCTGCTGTACAGCATGTACTAACCAAACTTGTTGCTGTCGAGTCGATTCTGACTCATAGTGACCCTTTAGGACAGAGTAGAACGGCCCCATGGGGTTTCCAAGGAGCAGCTGATGGATTTGAACTGCCAACCTTTCGGTTAGCAGCCAAGCTTTTAAACACTGCACCACCAGGGCTCTCACATGTAGTAGCAGAGGTTTATTCTGATGGCCCTTGGTGGTAGCCCATGGCTGGCTTATTGGGAGCTAGGTCTGGGGCTTGGGTGTCCATGGGGTAGCTGGGGTAGCCATGAACAGGCAGAAGTGGAGGGTGAATGCAGATCCTTGCCTAGGAAGCACTAAGAGTTCAAATGAGAAGAGCTGATTTGGTCAAGTCTGAGAGTTCACTATGAGAACAGACACAGGATGCAGAGCCAAGAGGATCAGCGGGCAAGTACCCATAGGGACCAGTCCAGAGTGAATGAGAATCCAGGGCAGAAGTTCAAGGTGACTGCTCTGAAAGGGGCCCTGATGACTGGTATTTGGCTTTATTAGCTGCAGCTGGGTAGTGTGTGGTTGTGTTGGCTTGGGTTGGTTTGTATGGGCTGAGGCAGACAGTAATAACAATCCTGCTAAAACCAAAAACCAAACCCACTGCTGTCGAGTCGATTCTGACTCAAAGCGACCCTATAGGACAGAGCAGAACCGCCCCCATAGCGTTTCCAAGGCTGTAAATCTTTATGGAAGCAGACTGCCACATCTTTCTCCCATGGAGAGGCTGGTGAGTTCGAACCACTGACCTTTCAGTTCGCAGCTGAGTGCTTCAACCACTGTGCCACTGGTGCTCCTACAATCCTGATAGGTGGATATAATTTCCATTTTACAGGGGAAGAAACAGAGAATTAAAGATGTCAAACAATTTGTCTTGACACAGCTCGTCAAGTGTGACTGAGTCACACACGTCATCAGTAGCAAAGATGGGAAGGTGGGAATGATCCCTAAAAGGATGGTTGAGGCAAAATGAAGAGCAAAACAGTTTCCACATGGTGGGTAATGCAAGGTGGCAGGAGCCATTAGTATGAGAGACTGTCAGCAGTTGTTATTCTCTCCAAGACTGCGTTGATTAGAAGTGCCACATCCTATAGTTTTTAGAGATTAGACCTTTGCTGGATATGTCATAGCCAAAAAATTTTTCCCAGTCTGTAGATTCTCTTTTTACTCTTTTGGTTAGTCTTTCGATGAGCATAAGTGTTTAATTTTTAGGAGATCCTCATTTATATAGCTTACCTTCTGGTGTTTGTGTATCATTATTGCTGCTATGCTGTTTATGTTTATATTAGGGTCCCTAGTATTGACCCTATTTTTTTCTTCCATGATCTTCATAGTTTTTGGTTTTATATTTAGGTTTTGATCCATTTTGAATTCGTTTTTGTGTATGGTGTGAGGTATGGGTCCTGTTTCATTTTTTTATAGATGGACATCTAGTTTTGCCAGCACCATTTGTTAAAAAGACTGCCTTTTCCCCATTTGATGGACTTTGGGCCTTTGTCAAAGATCAGGTGGCCATATCTCTAAAATCTATAGGAAAATTCAACACTTCTACACTAAAAAGACAAATAATCCAATTTAAAAATGAGCAAAGGATATGAACAGACAATTCACCAAAGAAGACATTCAGGTCTAATAGACACATGAGGAAATGCTCGCGATCACTACCCATTCCAAAAAAAAGGAAAACCAAACCTGTTGCTGTCAGGTCGATTCCGACTCATAGTGACCCTATAGGACAGAGTAGAACTGCCCCATAGTGTTTCAAAGGAGCACCGGGTGGATTCAAAGTCCCGATGTTTAGACATTAGAGAAATGCAAATCAAAACTACAGTGAGATACCATCTTACCCCGACATTACTGGCATGAATGAAAAAAACAAATGTTGGAGAGGTTGAGGGGAAATAGGAACTCTTATGCACTGCTGGTGGTGATGCACAACGGTCCAACCATTTTGGAAAAAAATATGGTGCTCCCTTGTTGTTGTTGTTAGGTGCCATCGAGTCAGTTCTGACTCATAGCGACCCTATGTACAACAGAATAAAACACTGCCTGGTCCTGCACCATCCTCACGATCACTGTTATGCTTCAGTGCATTGTTGCAGCCACTGTATCAATCCATCTCATTGAGGGTCTTCTGCTTTTTTGCTGATCCTCCACTTTACCAAGCATGATGTCCTTCTTCAGGGACTGGTCCCTCCTGATAACATGTCCAAAATATGTGAGACAAAGTCTCGTCATCCTCACTTCTAAAGAGCATTCTGGCTGTACTTCTTAATTTCAGAAGATCAGAATAGCCTGTGTTCTCTATCCCAGGAGTCCTTAGGGGACCTTAGGTCTAGGGCTGGCCTAGAACTGGTAGTTGGAGACCCAAGTATCCACACAAAATTGCTCTGTCTGTTCCAGGTCTGTAGAGAGTTAACTCATGTTTTGCTTTACTGTGGTGAGCATTATTTCAGTCATCAATTTGATCTCCCACCAAAGCTGTGCTCGTGGAGGAGGGGGAGAGGCAGAGAGGGGTTTCCTGGTATGTATGATGATTCAGAAACAGGCGTGAGCAAGTCATATTTTCTCTCTCAGGAAATAAGTCTTTTTGGCTGGAACAAAGAGTTCAAGTTGGACAGTAGTAAGTAATGAAGGAAATTCAGTAAGGAGGGGTTGGCTACCCAGGGCTTTGATACATAAAGGAGTCTGGACTTTCTATGACAGGCAACTGAGTATCTGAGCAGGAGAATGACATCAAAACACTCCAGGAATATTCTTGCTGACCAATGCACACTGCATTGGAGGGAGGTGAGACAGAAGGTCAAGGAGGAGATGTGATGTGATGTGAGAAGATAGGGAGCTCTCTGAGAGACTATGCAATAACCCAACCTGAAGGGAAGAGCTTGTGAGACTGGATGGAAAGGGGGTAGAAACCACAGGAAGAGAAGTGGCAGAAAGGGATAGGAAAAGAAGTGGTTGACAACAAGGAAGCCTGCTGTTCTATTTTATCACATCTTTACTCAAGATTGGTCCTCTGCCTGGAACCCACTTCCTACTTTCCTTTGGCTAAAACTCAACCATTTAGACTTAACCCATTTCCGATGAAGGTTTCCCTGGTCACCCAGACTGTATTAAAATGATTTGTTTGTGTATCTGTTTTGATTACTATTTTTAGAGCTCCTTGAGGACAATATCTATGTCTGTTTTTCCTTCTTTCCTTCCTCCCTTCCTTTCTCTCTCTTTCCCTCCTTCTCTGTTTCCCTCACTCCCTCCTTTTCTTCCCTTCTTTCTTTCTTTCACCAAATGTTTCTGAATGCCTACGACAGTTCAAGGAAATTAAGAAAGAACCTAAGACAGACGTTAGAGTAAAATTTTTCATAGTATTCTGTTATGATTCTTTTAATTTCAGTTGGGTCTGTTGTGATATCACCCATCTCATTTCTTATTTGGGTTATTTGCTTTCTCTCATGTTTTTCTTCTGTCAGTTTGGCCAATGGTTTATTGATTTGGTTGATCTTTTCAAAGAACCAGCTTTTGGGTTTTTTTTAACTCTTTCAATTGTTTTTCTATTCTCTATTTCATTTAATTATGCTCTAATTTTTATTTCCTTTCTTCTGGTTAAAGGGCTCAGATTTGAGTTTTCAGTGTATTAGTCTTCTTTGAAGCCCAGCTCTAGTTGGACCTCATGGTAAGCATAATAATGGCCTCCCAAAGATATTTTATGTCCTAATCCCTGAAGCCTATGAATAAGTTATTTTATATGGCAAAAGGGGAATTAAGGTAGCAGATGGAATTAAAGTTGCTAATCAGTTTACCTTAAGAGATGGAGATTATCCTGACTAATCTGGGTGAGTCCAATGTACTAGTCCCTGATTTATGACAGGGGTCCATTCCACTGACAGTGTCATAAATTGGCTTTGACGTAAGTCAAATATCTTTTTTTAATTTTTCATTATTACTGCCTTTTGTTATCAGTATCTTTATAAATCTGATCTTTATTTGTCTTTGGAGGTTGGAAACATTACATATAAACTTACAGATATAATGACATCAGCAAATTATGTACTACAACACTCTATGTAGTACACATCACTAATATAAGACGTAAAAAAATAAAAATAAAAAGGACGGTCGTTAAGCGCGGGTCCTCGAAACTCAAATACATCGTAAGTCAGGGACTACTTGTAATTCCAAAGGCTTTAACATGGAAAAGGAAGGCAGAAAAGTCAGCAATCATAGTGATATGATGTGAGAATGACTTGACCGGCCATTGCTGGCTTTGAAGATGGGATGAAGGGGGCCACAAGCCAAAGAATGTGGGTAGTCTCTAGAAGCTGGAAAAGGCAAGAAAATGGATTCTCCCCTAGGGCCTCCAGAAAATAACACAACCCTTGCCAATATCTTGACTTTAGTCCAGTGAGACCCATTTTAGACTTCTGACCATCATAACTATAAGATAATATATTTGTGTTGTTTAAATCCACTAAGTTTGTGGTGATTTGTTACATCAGCCACAAGAAACTAATACAGACCTATATCCTCTTCCCTGTCCATTCTAACCCATACGGGCTTCTATTTTCCCCGAGCAACTATTGCACACAGTCAGTTCAACTCAATTTAGCATCTCATTATTCTAGAAGCATTTAATTGTTCTGTCTTACTAGCTCAGTTGTGAACTCCTGGAAACTAAGGACCATGTTTTGAGAGCAGGTAGTGATTTTGTTATTTTCACACAACAATAATAATAAGAAGAAGAACAACAACAACTGCTAACATTTATTGAGTGCTTACCCTAGGCCAAGCACTGACTATTGTAAGTACTTTTTCTCATTTAATCCTCACAGCAATTCTGTGGGTATGTACCCTTATCATTTCCATTTTACAGACGAGGAAACTAAGACACAAAGAAGTTAAGTGAGTCATATAAGGTGACACAGGTAGCAAATGCCAAAAAGGAATTTGAACCCAGGCAGTTCAGCTGTAGAGCCCATGCTCTTAACCTCTACACTACCTTAAGGGCAAAATGTAAACAAATATAAGTTTTGAAAAATGAGTTTTTTTAGCTTCTGTTATATAATCTTGGCTATAAGACAGCAGTTAAACATCTGCTTCCACTCATGGTGGAATAACAGGGACTGGATTTATCATACCTCTTGCGTGAAACAACCAGAAGACTAGACAAAATACATGCAACAACAGTTTTCAAGACACTGGACATCAGTCAGTGAAGACTAGTGATCTCTAAGAGATGGGAAACAAAGGAGGTGAGCACTAAGATAGCCTCAGCTTACTGCCTGCAGGTAGTTTTCCAGGTGGCAGTGCAGGAAGAGGTAACCCAAGTGGAATCATCAGACTTTCTGAATTGAGGAGATGGAGCTTATAGTCCAGGGAGACAAAGATGACTAGAGTTTACAGGACAGAGTACTAGAGAGGGGAGAGCTACACAGAGAGAGAAATCCAGAGATCTCTGGAGAATCCCCTGCTAGTATACAGCAGAGTACTAATCAGCACATGCTTGTGAGGAAACTACCAGAGATAAAAGATAAGAAGGAACAGTATCCAGCACCCACATAAGGCCGGGAATAATGCCTATTTCGAGCCAGGCTAGAAAACCTCAGAATTCATGGGGCATTGTTTAGAGTTCTCAGAAAGGTCTTTCCTCAGTAGTGAGGAATAATAGGTCCTAGACTGAACACTGCTATGGACCAGCCTAACAAATCTTTTAAAAGCAAAACCTGAAAGGATCAAACTATTTCCAAGTAAATTAACTGCACCCTAGAGCAAAACTCAAGACTATTTATTGAAATACAAAAATATCTAACACAAAACAAGGTAAAATTTACAATGTATGGCATATAATAAAATTATTACCAGGCATAAAAAGAAGCAAGAAAATACAGGCTATAATAAGGGGAAAATCAAACAATCAAAAGCAGTCCAAAACTGACACCAATGTTAGAGTTAACAGACAAGGACATTAAAATAGTTACTATAACTGTATTTCAGATGTTCAAAAACATAAGTAGAGACATGGACAGTATAGAAAAATCCAAAATCAAAATTCTAAGACATGAAAACTACCATGCCTGAAAAGTAAAACGCACTGGATGTGATTAATAGCAAATTAGACATTGTAGAAGAAAAATTAGTGCATTTGAAGATATAGCCATAGAAACTGTCATGGATTGAATTGTGTTCTCCAAAGCGTTATGTTGAAGTCCTAACCCCTGTACCTGTAAATATGACACGTTTATAAATAGGAGTTTTCTTTTGTTATGTTGTTACTGTTGTTGTTAGGTGCCGTCGAGTTGGTTCCGACTCATAGTGACCTTATGTACAACAGAATGAAACATTGCCCGGTCCTGCGCCATCTTCACAATTGTTGCTATGCTTGAGCCCATTGTTGCAGTCACTGTGTCAATCCATCTCGTTGAGGGTCTTCCTCTTTTTTGCTGACCCTCTACTTTATCAAGCATGATGTCCTTCTCCAGGGACTGGTCCCTCTTGATAATATGTCCAAAGTATGAGAGATGAAGTCTCACTATCCTTGCTTCTAAGAAGCATTCTGGCTGTACTTCTTCCAAGACAGATTTGTTCATTCTTTTGGCAGTCCACAGGTTATTCAATATTCTTTGCCAACACTGTAATTCAAAGGTGTCTACTCTTCTTTGGTCTTTCTTATTCACTGTCCAGCTTTTGCATGCATATGAGGTGATTGAAAACTCCATGGCTTGGGTCAGGTGCACTTTTTTCTTCAAGGTGACACCTTTGCTTTTCAACACTTTAAAGAGGTCTTTTCCAAGGAGAACTCTGGTCATACTTCCTCCAAGACAGATTTGTTCATTTTTCTGGCAGTCCCTGATATATTCAATCTTCTTTGTCAACACTGTAATTCAAATTAATGAGGTCATACTGGAGTAGGGTGAGTCCTGAACCTAATCTCTTCTGAATGGTGTCTTATAAAAACAGCAGAATAGACACAGATACACACATAGGGGAGAGGCAGATGCCATGTGATGATGGAGACAGATGCCCAGGAATGCCAAGGATTGCTGGCAGCTACTAGAAGCTGAAAGAAACAAAGAAGGACCTTCTCCTAAAGCTAACGCCCTGAATTTGGACATCTATCCTACAGAACTGTGAGAAAATAAATTTCTGTTATTTAAAGCCACCCACTTGTGGTATTTTTTGTTACAGCAGCACTAAGAAATTAAGACACTAGCCAAAATAAAACTCAGAGAGAAAAGATAATCTAAAAACAAAATGAAAAAAGCATCAGTGAGTTGTGGGACAACTTAAAGTGGCCTAATATATGTATAATTGCAGAAGGAGGGAGGTGGTTGGGGGAAGGAGAGAAAATGTTTGAAGAAACAGTGGGTGAAAAGGACCAGAAATAAAGAAGGTTATTTCATAATGATAAAGAAGTCAATTCATCAAAAGCACATACCAATTCTAATAACAGAGCCTCAAATTACATGAAGCAAAAAATGACAGAACTGCAAGGAGAAACAGACAAATCTGCAGCTATAGTCTAAGATTTCAATACAGCTCTCAATAATTAATGGAATAAACAGGCAGAAAATCAGAAGGAATGTAATACATATGTACAACACTATCAATCAAACTGACCTGACATTTATAGAATACTCTACCTAAGAGCAGCAGAATACACTTTCTTCTCAAGCACACATAAAATTTTTCCAAGGATAGATCATATTTTAGGCCGTAAGACAAGCCTCAATAAATTTAAAATGATTAAAATTATTCAAAGTATTCTCTTAGACTATAGTGGAATGAAATTAGAAAACAGTAACAGATTAATCTCTGGGAAATCTCCAAAATATATGAAGACTAAATGACACACTTCCAAATAACCAATGGGTAAAAGAAGAAATGAAAAGGGAAATTAGAAAATATTTCAAACTAAATGAAAATGAAAACATATCAGAATGTGTGAGATGCTATTAAAGCAGTACTTATGAGGATATTTACAGTACTAAATGCTTCTATTAGAAAAGAAGCAAATTCTCAATGACACAGATTCCGCTTTAGAAAAGAAGAGCAAAGTAAACCAAAATAAACAGAAGAAAGGAAATAGTAAGTATCAAAGTAGAAATCAATGACATAGAAAGCCAAGAAACAATAGAGAAAAATCAATAATATGAAAAATTGATTCTTTGATAAGATCAATAATACTAAGAAACCTCTAACCAGTATGATTAGGAAAAAAAGAAAGAAATTACCAATATGAGAAATGATATAAATACAGATTGTACAAGTAATAAAAAGATGTTAAGGGAATATTGTTAAGAACTTTATGCCAATGTACTTGACAACTTAGGTAAAATTCTTTGAAAGACTCAATCTGCCAAAGCTTAATAAGAAAGAAATAGACATCTCACCAAAGAAGAAATACAAATGATAAGCACATGAAAAGATGCTCAATGTCATTTGTCATTAGGGAAATACAAATGAAAACCACAATGAGATATCACTTAACCACCACTAAGATAGCTGTAATTAAAAACAAACAAACAAACGGAAAACAACAGATGTTGGCAAAGATGTAGAGAAACTGGAATACTCATCTATTGCTAATGGGACTGTAAAATGGTATAGCCACGGTGGAAAACAGTTTGAACTTTCCTTGAAAAGTTAAACGTAGAATTACCATATGATCCAGCAACTCCACTCACAGGTACATACCCAAAAGAACTGAAAGCAGCAACTCAAACAGATACTTGTACATCAACATTCACTGCAGCACTATTCATAATAGCCAAAAGGTGGAAACAACTTAACTATCCATCAGCGGATGAATGGTTAAACAAAATGCGGTACATAAAATACAATGGAGTATTACTCTGCCATAAGGAGAAATGAAGTCCTGATAACATGCTACAACATGGATGAACCTTGAAAACATTATGCTAAGTGAAATAAGCCAGTAACAAGGGGACAAATATTGTATGATTCCACTTATATGAAATACCTAGACTAGGCAAACAAATAGAGACAAAAGTTTATTAGTGGTTACCAGGTGCTTGGGGAGGACTGGGTAGTTACTGCTTAAAGGGTGCCAAGTTTCTGTTTGGGGTGATGAAAAACATTTGGAAATAGAGGTGGTGATGGTTGCACAATCTGGTGAAATTAATCAATGTCACTGAATTGAACACTTAAAATAGCTAATATCACAAATGTTTTGTTATATATTACCATAATAAAATTTTTTAAAAAGTTAAACGTGCACCTGCCTTATAATCCAGCCATTCCTCTCCTAGGTATTTGTCTGTGAGAAATTAAAGCCCATGTCTATGCAAAGGCTTCTACATGAATGTTCATGGCAGCATTATTGTTGTTGCTGTTAGGTGCCATCAAGTCAGTTCCAACTCATAGCGACTCTATGTACAACAGAACAAAACACTGCCCAGTCCTGCGCCATCCTCACAATCGTTATTATGCTTCAGTCCATTGTTCCAGCCACTGTGTCAATCCATCTCACTGAGGGTCTTCCTCTTTTTTGCTGACCCTCTTCTTTACCAAGCATGATGTCCTTCCTCAGTGACTGGTCCCTCCTGATAACATGTCCAAAGTACGTGAGACAAAGGCTCACCATCCTCGCTGCCAAGGAGCAGTCTGGCTGTATTTCTTCCAAGACAGACTTGTTCATTCTTCTTGCAGTTCTGGTATATTCAATATTCTTCATCAACACCATAATTTAAAGGCATCAATTCTTCTTCAGGCTTCTTTATACATTGTCTAGCTTTTGAATGCATATGAGGAAATTGAAAATATCATGGCTTGGGTCAGACGCACCTTAGTCCTCAAAGTGACATCTTTGCTTTTGAACACTTTAAAAAGGTCTTTTGCGGCAAATTTGCCCAAAGCAATACGTCATTTGATTTCCTGACTGCTGCTTCCATGGGCGTTGATTGTGGATTCAAGTAAAATGAAATCCTTGACAACTTCAATCTTTTCTCTATTTATTATGATTATTGGTCCAGTTGTGAGGATTTTTGTTTTCTTTATGTTTAGGCGTCCACATTCTTCTTCATATAGTCCAGCTTCTCAGATTATTTGCTCGGCATACAGATTGAATAAGTATGGTGAAAGGATACAACCCTTACACACACCTTTACTGATTTTAAACCATGCAGTATCCTCTTGCTCTGTTTGAGCCACTGCTTCTTGGTCTATGTACAGGTTTCTCTGAGCACAATTAAGTGTTCTGGAATTCCCGTTCTTCGCAATGTTATCCATAATTTGATATGGTCCACATAGTTGAATGCCTTTGCATAGTCAATAAAACATCTTTCTGGTATTCTCTGCTTTCAGCTAAGATCCATCTGACATCGGCAATGATATCCCTTGTTCCAAGTCCTCTTCTGAATCTGGCTTGAAATTCTGACAATTCCCTGTCGATGTACTGCTGTAACCGCTTTTGAATGACATTCAGGAAAATTTTACTTGTGTGTGATATTAACAATATTGGTCCGTAATTTTCGCATTCGGTTGTATCACCTCTCTTTATAATGGGCACAAATATAGATCTCTTCCAGTCATTCGGCCAGGTAGCTGTCTTCCAAATTTCTTGACAGAGACAAATTGAGCCCCTCCAGTGCTGCATCCGTTTGTTGAAACATCTCAATTGGTATTCTGTCAATTCCTGGAGACTTGTTTTTCACCAACGACTTCAGTGCAGCTTGGACTTCTCCCTTCATTACCATCAGTTCTTGATCACGTGCTACTTCCTGAAATGGCTGAACACTGACCAATTCTTTTTTTTTAAATTTTTTTATTGTACTTTAGATGAAGGTTTACAGAAAAAATAGTTTTCATTAAACAGTCAGTACACATATTGTTTTATGACATTGGTTAAGAACCCCACAACGTGTCAACACTCTCCCTTCTCGAACTTGAGGATCTTTTTTTTGGTGAAAATATACATAGCCAAAGTTACACTATTTCAAAAGTTTCTACATGTACAATTCAGTGACATCGATTACATTCTTCCAGCTGTGCTGCTATTCTCACTATCCTTTTCCAACTTATTCCATCACCATTATCTTCAACTCACTGCCCCCTAGGCTTCCCATCAAACCTTTGGAGTTGCTGTTGTCAGTTTGATCTCACATAGATAATTCTTTTTTTTTTTTGTACCTTAGATGAAGATTTGCAGAATAGTTTCTCATTAAACAGTTAGTACACATATTGCCCTATGACAGTGGTTAACAACCCCATGACATGTCAACACTGTCCCTTCTCAACCTTGGGTTTCCTATCACCAGCTTTCCTGTCCCCTCCTGCCTTCTAGTCCTTGTCCCTGGA
>NW_004444004.1:2753432-2755165 GCF_000243295.1 Trichechus manatus latirostris | reverse complement strand
AGACCATGGTCCCCACAGCCCTCTGCCCAGCAATTCGGTCCCTCAGGGAGTTTGGATGTGTCTATGGAGCTTCCATGACCTTTCCTTGTACAAGTTGTGCTGGTTTCCCCAGTATTGTGTACGTCTTACCCTTCACCAAAGTTTCCACTTATCTATTTAGTTCCCCCCCACCATCCCTCCCATCCCTCGTAACCAACAAAGATTGTTTCTTTTTGTGTGTAAACTTTTACATGAGTTATACAGTAGAGGTCTCATACAATATTTGTCCTTTTCTGATTGACTTATTTCACTCAGCATAATGTCCTCCAGTTTCATCCATGTTATGAGATGCTTCACAGATTCATCATTGTTCTTTATCTTTCTATAATACACTATTGTGTGTATGTACCATAGTTGTTTATCTATTCTTCTGTTGATAGGCATCTAGGTTGTTTCCATCTTTTTGCTACTGTGAACAGTGCTCCAATGAATATGGGTGTGCATATGTCTATTAGTGTGATGGCTCTTATTTCTCTAGGACATATTCCTAGGAGTGGAATTGCATTTTGTAGGGCTTTTGGTTTTTGTTTTGTTTTGTTTTTTTGTGGTGCTGGTGTTTTCTTTTTTCCTCTTGCTCTCCTGTGCTGAGTTCCTTTTGTTTGTGGATTTTTTTTTTCATTTATTTTGTTTTTGTAGGTTTTGTTTTTACTGAGACTTTATGTTTTTCGTCTTTATTTTGATGAGTAGATTTGTTAACTTTCTTTGTGATTGCCTTGAAATTTACCCTTATCTTCCTAGATTTGTTCCAGTCTACTATTACATGGTATCGCTTGACTTCCTTTCCACGAGAAGGTTCTATACCTACACAGTTTATTCCCTCTTTTATTGTTCTGATACTGTTGTCATTTACAGATTAACCTCTCTGGTTCCCTTTTGTAATTCTTTTAGTTTTGCATAGTCCTTAAGAGTTCATTTCCTAGGTTGGTATCTGGCTAGTACAATCCTGTGTCCTAGATTCAGCCTGTGGTCTGATATTGTTTGTTCTCAGATCAAAGGACTTCCTTTAATAAGTCTTGTAAGTTCGGTTTGTTTTTTACATAGTCCCTTAATTTCTGTTTATCTGGAAATGCCCTAATTTCACCATCATATTGTAATGAGAGTTTTACAGGATATATTATACTTGGTTGGCAATTTTTTTCTTTCAAGGTTTTATATATGTCATCCCATTATCTTCTTGCCTGCTTGGTTTCTGCTGAATAATCTGAGCTTAGTCTTATTGTTTCTCCCCTGTATGTGACCTTTTGTTTTTCTCAAGCTGCTCTCAGGATTCTTTGTTTGTCTTTGGTTTTAGCGAGTGTGATTATGATATGCCTTGGTGATTTTCTTTTGGGGTCTATTCTATATGGGGTTCGTTGAGCTTCTTGGATGGTCAGCTTTTTGTCTTTCATGATGTTAGGGGAATTCTCTGTCAGCAATTCTTCAATGATCCTCTCTGTGTTTTCTGTTTTCTTTCCCTGTTCTGGAACTCCGATCACTCGCAGATTTTTGCTTTTGATTGTACCCCACATAATTCTCAGGGTTTCTTCATTTTTCTTCATTCTTTTTTCTGATTTTTCCTCAAACAGAGTTGTATCCAAGTGTTTGTCTTCAATGTCGCTGATCCTATCTTCCATCGTTTCAAACCTGCTCCTCAGTCCTTCTATGACACTGTCCATTTCTGAAATCTTGTTGTTTATCTTTTGGATTTCTAATTG
>NW_004444004.1:2744884-2752675 GCF_000243295.1 Trichechus manatus latirostris | reverse complement strand
ACTGTGGCTGCAGGAAGCAGAGGAGGCTAAATGGGGGTGAAGAAGGGTGGGGGGTGGGAAAGTCTATATCGTGGGTTACTGGTTGTTCTGTCTCCTGCTGGAAGCTCCGTGAAGCTGCCTTCTCGTACCTCCTGTTCGCTGATCTCCGATAGGAGTCTAAGATGGCAGATACATGCTGCGGTAGCTGATAGGGGACCTCTGCATGTATCTCTCCTCATTCTCTGTTCTTGGTCAGTTTCTTATTCCATTCGGTGCTTGGCTGAGTTCTTTATCTCTTCATTTGATGGTTAGGGTTTCAGGATTGACCTGTGACTCTGTTTGACTTAGTTTTTCTGATCTTTTCTGTGGAGGGACAGTGGTGCTTCTGACTATAGCGCCATGTTGCCCGGAAGCCTGACCAATTCTTTTTGGTACACTGACTCTGTATTCCTTCCATCTTCTTTTGATGCTTCCTGCATCGTTCAATATTTTGACCATGGAATCCTTCACTACTGCAACTCGAGGCTTGAAGTTTTTCTTCAGTTCTCTCAGCTTGAGAAATGCCCAGTGTGTTCTTCCATTTTGTTTTTCTAACTCCAGGTCTTTGCACATTTGATTATAATATTTTACTTTGTCTTCTCGAGCTTCCCTTTGAAATCTTCTGCTCAGCTCTTTTACTTCATCATTTCTTCTTTCGCTTTAGCTACTCTATGTTGAAAAGCAACTTTCAGAGTCTCTTCTGACATCCATTTTGGTCTTTTCTTTCTTTCTTTCTTGTCTTTTTAAGGACCTTTTGCTTTCTTTGTGTATGATGTCCTTGATGTCTTCCCACAACTCCTCTGTTCTTCAGTTGTTAGTGTTCAGTGTATCAAATCTATTCTTGAGATGGTCTTTAAATTCAGGTGGGATATACTGAAAGTCGTATTTTGGCTCTTGTGGACTTGTTCTAATTTTCTTCAGCTCCAACTTGAAGTTGCACATGAGCTGTTGATGGTCTGTTCCACAGTTGGCCCCTGGCCTTGTTCTAACTGATGATATTGAGCTTTTCCATCGTCTCTTTCCACAGATGTAGTCAATCTGACTCCTGTGTTTTCCATCCAGTGAGGTACACGTGTATAGTCACTCTTTATGTTGTTGAAAAAAAGTATTTCAATGAGTAAGTCATTGATCTTGCAAACTTCTATCATGTGATCTCCGGCATCATTTCTGTCACCAAAGCCATACTTTCCAACTAGTGATCCTTCTTTGTTTCCAACTTTCACATTCCAATCACCAGCAGTTATCAATGCATCTTGATTGCATGTTAGATCGATTTCAGACTGTAGAAGTTGGTAAAAATCTTCAATTTCCTCATCTTTGACATTAGTGGTTGGTGTGTAAACTTGAATAATAGTTGTATTAACTGCTCTTCCTTGTAGGCATATGGATGCTATCCTATCACTGACAGCACTGTACTTCAGGATAGTCTTGAAATGTTCTTTTTGACAATGAGCGCAACACCATTCCTCTTCAATTTGTCAGTCCCAGCATAGTAGACCATATGATTGTCCAATTTTAAATGCCCAGTACCAGTCTATTTCAGCTCACTAATGTCTAGGATATTGATCTTTATGTGTTCCATTTCATTTTTGATGACTTCCAATTTTCCTAGATTCATACTTCGTACTTTCCACGTTACAGTTATTAATGGATGTTTGTAGCTGTTTCTTCTCGTTTTGAGCCATGCCACCTCAGCAAATGAAGGTCCCAAAAGCTTTACTGTATCCACATCATTAAGGTCAACTCTACTTTGAGAAGGCAGCTATTCCCCATTCGTATTCTGAGTACCTTCCAACCTGAGGGGCTCATCTTTTGGCACTATATCAGACAATGTTCTGCTGCTATTCGTAAGGTTTTCACTGGCCAATTTTATCAGAGTTAGACCACCAGGTCCTTCTTCCTAGTCTGTCTTAGTCTGGAAGCTTCTCTGAAACTTGTCCACCAAAGGTGACCCTGCTGGTATTTGAAATGATGGCAAAGCTTCCAGTATCACAGCAACATGTAAACCCTCGTAGTAGGACAAACTGACAGACGTGTGGTGGAGCAGCATTATTGTTAATAGCCAAAAACTGGAACAAACTCAAATGTCCATCAATACGTGAATGGAAAAACAAATTCTAGCATATCCATACAATGGGATATTACTTGGCAATAAAAGGGAATGCATTATTGATACATGCCACATGTTTGAATCTCAAAATAATCATGCCAAGTAAAAGAAGCCAGATGAAAAAGAGTGCATACTGTATTATTCTAGTTATATAAAACTTTAGAATATGCAAACTATAGTGAAAGAAAACAGATCTAAGGTTGTCTATGGGGAGGGGCAGGAAGAGGGAATTCAAAGAGTCAAGAGGAAACTTTTGGGGATGATAGATATGTTCATTAACTTTATTGTTGTGATGTTTTCATGGGGGGGTGTGAGTGTGTGTATCATATATATCTATACATCTCATCAAATTTTACACTTTAAATACATATGATTTATTGCATGTCAATTATACCTCAATAAAATTGTTAAAAAGATAAAACCAGAGAAGAAAGAACAACAAAAGAAAGCAGTTAAATTGCTGATATGGATAGCCAAAACCATACTACCTCCTTAGTGCAATTCAAGTACTTACCCAAACAGCTCAAGCATTTGTTAGTAGGTAGCAAGAAAGAAGAAGTCCAAGCTACACTGAAGGCACTGGCGAAAAACAATTGTGAGGATGGCACAGGACCAAGCAGTGTTTTGTTCCATTGTACATCGGGTCACTACGAGTCACAACTAATTGGACAGCACCTAACAATAACATAACAACCATTTTAAGGTCTCACACCACTGCTATTCTTTCCCTATGGGAAAATATAACAAGTAAAGGTCATGACCCAGCTAGACAGAACCTCACACACTTCCTCCATCTCCATTCCACTCCCCAGTTCCATATATCCTGAACATTTGTTTGTCTGCTAATATTTACTGAGCATCTACCATGTGCCAGACACTGTACTAGGCAGGAGTAGGGATGCGGATATCAGATACAGAAGTGAGTAAGACATGAATCCCAGTCCTTAAAACCTCCAGTGGTAAATAGTACAGAAAAACCTCCAAAAACATCCAAGTGTGAAGCCAGTAATGTTTGTTTTCCATGCTCCAGTACTTTTCTGCTCTATTCCTCCTTCCCTCTATCAGAGCTAAGATTGATAAGATTTTGGTTTACTATCCTTAAGTGAAAATAAGCCTCTGGCCGCAGCTAAGGCAACGCTACCTATTTACTCACTGGACCTGCTGGGAGTCAAGGTACCTGGGAACCTAGAGTCTTTCCTTCTTCTGTGGCTCTTGCCTGAGCTCACTGCCTTTATCAGAATCTTGGCTCTCAAACTGCCTGAAAAAATGAAAATCCAGGGGATCCAGAGGCCCCTGAAAACTCCATCTGGGTTTTCTCCCCCCACCTATCTGGCTCCTTCTGCCCCATACATGCACAAAAGAGGCCACCCCACCCCCCACCCCCAGCAATCTGGGTAAACCAGATGGCCCAGAATTTATGCTGCCTGAGTCCCTTAGTCACTAAGGGCTTGTCCTTCAGAATGAGAAAAAAGAAGCTGAATGTTCAGAAAATCATCAGGTGGGGAAGCCTAAGATTATGCGAGCATATGAAGACGGGTTTAGAAATGCCAGGTGTCTCAGCCCAGAGTCTGGGAACAAAAAGAAAAACTAAGTGTTTCATTTTCTTATATGGTAAATTTGAGGAATTAAAGTCTTTCACACTGACTTCCCATTTTATGTCCCCCAATAACGATAAACCACAGTTATTTTTATGCAGACAATTCAATATATATCAGAATAGATTAGTTGTAAGCTGCATCTGATCACAACACCAAACTATTCATAAATACTCAGGCTCCTGAGTGGTTGCTGTTATAAAACCACTTTAAGACACATGTTCCTTTAGGACACAAGGAAGTGGTGTCACACTATGGTGATGTTGCAGCAAGAAAGAAACATGTGCCATTGTTTTTTTTATAATTTATTTTATTGTTGTTGTTGTTGAGAATATACATAGCAAAAGATACTCCAATTCAACAGTTTCTATGTGTACAATTCAGTGACATTGATTACATTCTTCAAGTTGTACAACCATTCTCACCCTTCTTTTCTGAGTTGTTCCTCTCGCATTAACATAAACTCACTGCCCCTAAAGTTTCTATCTTTCAAGTTGCTGTTGTCAATTTGATCCCATATAGATAGATCTTGAAAGAGGAGACATTCTTTACTAGTCAAGGCAGACATTCTTTACTAGTTAAGCCAAACTATTGTTTCGTTTTAAGAAGACTTCAGGGGATACTTTCGGTTTAAGGTTTGAAGATTACCTCCGGGCAATAGTTTCAGGGGTTCATCAAACCTCCATGGTTCCTGGAAGTTTGGAGTCCATGAGAATTTGAAATTCTGTTCTACATTTTCCCCTTTTTGATCAGGACTCATCTATAGAATCTTTAATCAAAATTTTCAGTAATGGTAGCCGGGCACCATCCAGTTCTTCTGGTCTCATGGCAAAGGAGGCAGTTATTCACGGAGGCAATTAGCCACACATATTTACTCCTCCTATTCCTGACTCTCCCTCTGTTGCTCCAGGAGAACAGAGACCAATTGTTGTGCTTTAGATGGCTGCTTGCAAACTTTTAAGACTCCAGGAACTATGTAACGTACAAGGAGGTAGAACAGGCACTAAACATGTTACTAGGCCAATTAACTGGGATGTCCCATGAAACCATGATCCTAAACCTCCAAACCAAGGAACCAAATCCCATGAGGTGTTTGGTTGTACATAAGCATCCTCAGCAACTGCTCTTTTTTTTTGTCTTTGTTGTGAATATATCTATCACACAACTTTTGCAAATTCAGCTTTTTACAGGTGTGCAACGTATTGACAGCAATTACATTAATCGACTGTGTAACCCTACCCTTAATCAATGTGACTTTTCCATCACCATAAACCAAAACTCAGCACTCCATAAGCAATAAGTTCCCTCTTTCCCATCTCCTGCCCCTGGTAACCACTAATAAACTTTGGTCTATATACATTTGCCTGTTCTTGTCTTTTTATATAAGTGAGGTCATACAATGTTGTCCTTTTGTGATTGGCTTATTTCACTCAGCATAATGTCTTCAGGCTTCAATCATATTGTAGCATGTATCAAGACTTCGTTCCTCTTACTGCCTGAGTAGTATTCCATTGTATGTATGTACCACATTTTGTTTATCCATTCATCCATTGATTGGCATTTAGGTTGTTTTCACCTTTTGACTATTATGAATAGTGCTGCAATGTACATTGATATACAAGCATCTGTTTGAGTCTCTGCCTTCAAGTCTTCTGAGTGTATACCTGGGAGTGGAATTGCTGGGTCATATGGTAGTTTTATTTTTAGATTTTTGAGGAACTGCCACTCTGTATTCCACAATGGCTGTACCATTTTGCATTCCCACCAACAATGGATAAGGGTTCCAATTTCCCCACATCCTCATCAACATTTGTTATTTTCTGTTTTTGTTGTTGTTTTTGTTTTTTGAATCTTAGCCATCCTGTTGTTGTTAGGTGCCATCAAGTTGGTTTCAACTCATAGCAACCTTATGTACAACAGAACAAAACACTGCCTGGTCCTGCAACATCTTCACAATCATCGTTATGCTTGAGCCCATTGCAACAATCCATCTCGTTGAGGATCTTCCTCTTTTTCACTGACCCTCTACTCTACCAAGCATGATGTCTTTCTCCAGGGTCTGGTCCCTCCTGATACATGTCCAAAGTATTCTCACCATCCTCTCTTCTAAGGAACATTCCGGCTGTACTTCTTCCAAGACAGATTTGTTGTTCTTCTGGAAGTCCACGGTATATTCAACATTCTTCGCCAACACCATAATTCAAAGGCATCAATTCTTCTTCGGTCTTCCTTAGTCGTTATCCAGGTTTCACCTGCATATATATGAGTGATTGAAAACACCATGGCTTGGGGTCGGTGCACCTTAGTCCTTAAAGTGATATCTTTGCTTTTTAAAACTTTAAAGAGATCTTTTGCAGCCGATTTGCCCAATGCAATGCGTGATTTGATTTCTTGACTGCTGCTTTCGTGGGTGTTGATTGTGGATCCAAGTAAAATGAAATCCTTTACAACTTCAGTCTTTTCTCCGGTTATCGTGACGTTGCTTATTGGTCCAGTTGTAAGGATTTTTGTTTTCTTTATGTTGAGGTGTAATCCATACTGAAGGCTGTAGTCTTTGATCTTCATCAGGATGTGCTTCACTTTCAGCAAGCAAGGTTGTGTTATCTGCATAACGCAGGTTGTTAATGAGTCTTCTTCCAATCTTGATGCCATGTTCTTCTTCATACAGTCCAGCTTCTTGGATTATTTGCTCAGCATACAGACTGAACAGGTATGGTGAAAGGATACTACCCTGACGCACACCTTTCCTGACCTTAAACCATATAGTATCCTCTTTTTCTGTTCAAACAACTGCCTCTTGCTCTAAGCAGAGGTTCCTCATGAGCACAATTAAGTGTTCTGGAATTCCCATTCTTCAAAATCTTATCCATAATTTGTTATGATCCACACAGTTGAATGCCTTTGCATAGTCAATAAAACACAGGTAAACATCTTTTTGGTATTCTCTGCTTTCAACCAAGATCCATCTGGCATCAGCAATGACATCCCTTATTCCATGTCCTCTTCTGAATCCAGCTTGAATTTCTGGTAGTTCTCTGTTGATGTACTGCTGCAACCACTTTTGAATGATCTTCAGCAAAATTTCACTTGTGTGTGACATTAATGATATTGTCCTATAATTTCCTCATTCTGTTGAATCACCTTTCTTTGGAATAGGCATGAATACGGATCTCTTCCTGTCAGTTGGCCAGGTAGCTGTCTTACAAATGTCTTGGCATAGACAGCTGAGCACTTCCAGTGCTGCATTCATTTGTTGAAACATCTCAATTGGTATTCTGTCAATTCCTGGAGCCTTGTTTTTTTGCCAATGCTGTCAGTGCAGCTTGCACCTATTCCTTCAGTACCATTGGCTCTTGATCATATTCTACCTCCTGAAATGTTTGAATGTCAACCAATTGTTTTTGGTACAGTAACTCTGTGTATTCTTTCCATCTTCTTTTGATGCTTCCTGCATCGTTTAGTATTTTCCTTATAGAATCCTTCAATGTTGCAACTCGAAGCTTGAATTTTTGCCTTCAGTTCTTTCAGCTTAACAAATGCCCAGCGTGTTCTTCTCTTTTGATTTTCTAACTCCAGGTCTTTGCACGTGTCACTATAATACTTTACTTTGTCTTCTCGAGCCGCCCTTTGAAATCTTCTGTTCAGTTCTTTTACTTCATCATTTCTTCCTTTCGCTTTAGCTACTTTACATTGAAAAGCAACTTTCAGAGTCTCTTCTGACATCCATTTTGGCCTTTTCTTTCTTTTCTGACTTTTTAATGACCTCTTGCTTTCTTCATGTATGATATTCTTGATGTCATTCCACAATTTCTCTAGTCTTCGGTCATTAGCGTTCAGTGAGTCAAATCTATTCTTGAGATGGTCTCTAATGGTTTCTAAATTCAGGTGTGATATACTCAGGGTCATACTTTGGCTGTCGTGGGCTTGTTCTAATTTTCTTCAACTTTAACTTCAACTTGCATATGAACAATTGATGGTCTGTTCTGCAGTCAGCCCCTGGCCTTGTTCTGACTGTTGATATTGAGCTTTTCCATCATCTCTTTCCACAGATGTAGTCGATTTGAGTCC
>NW_004444004.1:2740577-2744784 GCF_000243295.1 Trichechus manatus latirostris | reverse complement strand
GGAATTCCCATTCTTCAAAATCTTATCCATAATTTGTTATGATCCACACAGTTGAATGCCTTTGCATAGTCAATAAAACACAGGTAAACATCTTTTTGGTATTCTCTGCTTTCAACCAAGATCCATCTGGCATCAGCAATGACATCCCTTATTCCATGTCCTCTTCTGAATCCAGCTTGAATTTCTGGTAGTTCTCTGTTGATGTACTGCTGCAACCACTTTTGAATGATCTTCAGCAAAATTTCACTTGTGTGTGACATTAATGATATTGTCCTATAATTTCCTCATTCTGTTGAATCACCTTTCTTTGGAATAGGCATGAATACGGATCTCTTCCTGTCAGTTGGCCAGGTAGCTGTCTTACAAATGTCTTGGCATAGACAGCTGAGCACTTCCAGTGCTGCATTCATTTGTTGAAACATCTCAATTGGTATTCTGTCAATTCCTGGAGCCTTGTTTTTTTGCCAATGCTGTCAGTGCAGCTTGCACCTATTCCTTCAGTACCATTGGCTCTTGATCATATTCTACCTCCTGAAATGTTTGAATGTCAACCAATTGTTTTTGGTACAGTAACTCTGTGTATTCTTTCCATCTTCTTTTGATGCTTCCTGCATCGTTTAGTATTTTCCTTATAGAATCCTTCAATGTTGCAACTCGAAGCTTGAATTTTTGCCTTCAGTTCTTTCAGCTTAACAAATGCCCAGCGTGTTCTTCTCTTTTGATTTTCTAACTCCAGGTCTTTGCACGTGTCACTATAATACTTTACTTTGTCTTCTCGAGCCGCCCTTTGAAATCTTCTGTTCAGTTCTTTTACTTCATCATTTCTTCCTTTCGCTTTAGCTACTTTACATTGAAAAGCAACTTTCAGAGTCTCTTCTGACATCCATTTTGGCCTTTTCTTTCTTTTCTGACTTTTTAATGACCTCTTGCTTTCTTCATGTATGATATTCTTGATGTCATTCCACAATTTCTCTAGTCTTCGGTCATTAGCGTTCAGTGAGTCAAATCTATTCTTGAGATGGTCTCTAATGGTTTCTAAATTCAGGTGTGATATACTCAGGGTCATACTTTGGCTGTCGTGGGCTTGTTCTAATTTTCTTCAACTTTAACTTCAACTTGCATATGAACAATTGATGGTCTGTTCTGCAGTCAGCCCCTGGCCTTGTTCTGACTGTTGATATTGAGCTTTTCCATCATCTCTTTCCACAGATGTAGTCGATTTGAGTCCTGTGTATAGTCACCCTTTATGTTGTTGAAAAAAGGTATTTGCAGTGAAAAAGTTGTTGGTCGTCCAAAATTCTGTCATGCAATTTCCACCATTGTTTCTATCACCAAGGCCATATTTTCCAACTACCAGTCCTTCTTTGTTTCCAACTTTCGCATTTGTATCGCCAGTAATTATCAGTGCATCTCGATCAATTTCAGACTAAGAAGTTGGTAAAAAATATTCAATTTCTTCATCTTTGGCATTAATGGTTGGTGCATAAGTTTGGATAATAGTTGTATTAACTGGTCTTCCTTGTAGGTGTATGGATATCGTCCAATCACTGACAGTGTTGTACTTAAGGATAGATCTTGAAATATTCTTTTTTTTAAATTGAACTTTAGATGAAGGTTTACAGAACAAACTAGCTTCTCATTAAACAGTACATATATTGTTTTATGGCATTGGTTAACAATCCCATGACATGTCAGTACTGTCCCTTCTCGACCTTGGGTTCCCTAATACCAGCCCTCCTGTCCCCTCTTGCTCTCTAATCCTTGCCCCTGGTTGAAATATTCTTTTTGACAATGAACGCGATGCCATTCCTCTTCCATTTGTCATTCCTGGCATAGTACACCATACATTTGTCTGATTCAAATGGCCAATACCAGTCCATTTCAGCTCACTAATGCCTAGGACATCAATCTTTATGCTTTCCACTTCATTTTTTATGACAGCATACTTTTTTCCTAGATTCATTCTTCTCATTTTGAGTCGTGGCACATCAGATCCTGAAAGCTTGATTTCATCTACGTCATTACGGTCAACTCTACTTTGAGGAGGCAGCTCTTCCCCAGTCATATTTTGAGCGCCTTCCTACCTGAGGGGCTCATTCTGGCACTATTATCAGACAATGTTCCACTGCTATTCATAAGGTTTTCTGGCCAGTTTTTTTCAGAAGTAGACTGCCAGGTCCTTCTTCCTAGTCTTAGTCTGGAAGCTCAGCCGAAACCTGTCCACCATGGGTGATTCTGCTGGTTTTTAAATACCGGTGGGATAGCTTCCAGCATCACAGCAACATGAAAGCCCCCACAGTAGGACAAACTGACAGATGCATGGGGGTTAGCCATCCTAATGGGAGTGAAATGGTTTCTTATTGTGGTTTTGATTTGCACCTCTCTGGTGGCTAATGACGTAGAGCATCTTTTCATGTGTTTTTTGGTGAAATGCCTATTCGAGTCCTTTGCCCATTTTGTGATTGAGTTATTTGTCTCTTTGTTATCAAAGTTTTATGTATGTTTTGGTTATTAGATTCTTATCAGATACATGGTTTCTGAAGATATTCTTCCAGTCAGTAGCTTGTCTTTTTACTTTTTGGGTAAAGTCTTTTGATGAACAAAAGTTATTTGTTATAAGGTCCCATTTATTTATTTTGTCTTTTGCTCTTTGTGCTTTTGTTATTATATTAGATAATCCATTGTTAAAAGATAGGCCTGACAGCCTTGCCCCTGCATTTTCTTCTAAGAAGTTTATGGCTTTAGTTTGCACATTTAGGTCCTTAATCCATTTTGAATTTATTTTTGTGGGTGGAGTGAGGTATGGATCCTTTTTCATTTTTTCTGCATGTGAAAATCCAATTTTCCTAACAGCATTTATTGAAGAGACTCTTCTTTCCCCATTGAATGGACATAGCACCCTTGTCAAAAATTAGCTGACCAACTGCAAGAAACCCAAAGGGATCTACATAAATGGAAAAACATACCATGCTCATGAATAGGTAGACTCAACATTGTTAAAATGACAATTCTACCCAAAGCAATTTACAAATACAATGCAATCCAGATCCAAATACCAACAACATTCTTTAAAGAGATGGAAAAACTAATCATTAACTTTATATGGAAAGGGAAGAAGCCCTGAATAAGTAAAGCACTATTGAAGAAGAAGAATAAAGTAGGAGGACTCATACTACCTGACCTCAGAACCTGCTATACAGCTACAGTAGTCAAAACAGCCTGGTACTGGTACTACAGATACATTGACCAACGGAACAGAATTGAGAACCCAGATGTAAATCCATCCACCTATGGTCACCTGATCTTCAACAAGGGCCCAAGTCCATCAAATGGGGGAAAAGACAGTCTTTTTAACAAATGGTGCTGGCAAAACTGGATATCCATCTGCAAAAAAATGAAATAGGACCCATACCTGACACCAATACAAAAACTAATTCAAAATAGATCAAAGACCTAAATATAAAGCCAAAACCTATAAAGTTCATAGAAGAAAAAATAGGATCAATGCTAGAGGTCCTAATACTCGGCATTAACAGGATACAAACCATAACCAACAACACACAAACTCCAGAAGATAAGGTAGATAACTGGGATCTTCTAAAAATCAAACACTTATGCTCATCAAAAGACTTCACCAAAAGAGTAAAACGAGAACCTACAGACTGGGAAAAAATTTTTGGACATTACAAGTCAGACGAAGGTCTAATCTCTATAAGATACAAGAAAGTCCAACACCTCTACAACAAAGAGACAAATATTCCGCTTAAAAAATGGGCATAGGAAATGAACAGACACTTCACCAAAGAAGACATTCAAGTGGCCAACAGACACATGAGGAAATGCTCGTGATAACTAGCCATTAGAGAAACTCAGATTAAAACCACAATGAGATACCATTTCACCCCGGCATTACTGGCACGAATCAAAAACACTGGAAATAACAAATGTTGGAGAGGCTGCAGGGAGATTGGAACTCTTATGCACTGCTGGTGGGAATGCAAAATGATACAACCATTTTGGAAAATGATATGGTGCTTCCTTAGAAAGTTAGAAATATAAATACCATACAATCCAGCAATCCCACTCCTAGGAATATATCTCAGAGAAATAAGAGCCATCACACGAATAGACATATGCACACCCATGTTCATTGCAGCATTGTTCACAATAGCAAAAAGATGGAAACAACCTAGGTGCCCATCAACAG
>NW_004444004.1:2682229-2740477 GCF_000243295.1 Trichechus manatus latirostris | reverse complement strand
GCAGCATTGTTCACAATAGCAAAAAGATGGAAACAACCTAGGTGCCCATCAACAGATGAATGGATAAACTATGGTACGTACCCACAATGGAGTACTATGTAATGATAAAGAACAATGATGAATCTGAGAAGCATCTCATAACATGGATGAAACTGTTGGACATTATGCTGAGTGAAACAGCCAGTCACAAAAGGACAAATATTGTACGAGACCTCTACTGTAGAAACTCAAGAAAAAGTCTGCACACAAAAATAAACAATCTTTGTTGGTTATGAGGGATGGGAGGGTTGGGGGGAAAACTAAACAGACAATATATAAGTGGTAACTTTGGTGAAGGGTAAGACAGTACACAATACTGGGGAAGCCAGCACAACCTGTAAAAGGAAAGGTCATGGAAGCTCCATAGACACATCCAAACTCCCTAAGGGACCGAATTGCTGGGCTAAAGGATGTGGGGACCATGGTCTTGGGGAACATCTAGCTCAATTGGCACACAGTTTATAAAGAAAATGTTCTATATTCTACCTTGGTGAGTAGTGTCTGGGGTCTTAAAAGCCTGTGAGCAGCTATCTAAGATACTTCACTGGCCTCACCCCTTCAAGAACAAAGGGGAATGAGGAAAACAAGCTACAAGGGAAAGAATAGTCCAAAGGAGTAATGGACCACAACTATCACGGCCTCCACCAGACTGAGTCCAGTACAACTAGATAGTGCCCAGCTACCACCACTGACTGCTCTGACAAGGATCACAACAGAGGGACCCGGACAGAGCGGAGAAAAATGTAGAACAAAATTCTAACTCTCTCACACACACACACACACAAAAAAAAAAAAAACAAAAAACAAAAAACAGACTTACTGGCCTGACAGAGACTGGAAAAACCCTGAGAGCATGGCCCCTGGACACCCTTTTAGCTCAGTAATGAAGTCACCTCCGAGGTTCACCGTTCAGCCAAAGATTAAACAGCCCCATAAAACAAAATGAGACTAATGGGGCACAACAGTCCAGGGACAAGGACTAGAAGGCAGGAGGGGACAGGAAAGCTGGTAATAGGGAATCCAAGGTTGAGAAAGGACAGTGTTGACATATAATGGGGTTGTTAACCACTGTCATAAAATAATAATGTGTACTAACTGTTTAATGAGAAACTATTTGTTCTGTAAACCTTTATCTAAAGTACAATAAAAAAATTAGTTGACCATATATGTTGGAACCCTTACCATTTTTGAAGGTTAATAAACTGTAAAGGCATAGGAAATCCAGAAAGTCCTTTTCTGGACTTCTTCATTAAACAACCCTCTTTTGATATCATACAAAATGAGTTTGGGGACACAGAAAAGCGTCTATTAAATGTTTTCTTAACACTTGAAGACCTCTCGCCCTCTCATGATCAGAGTCTCTACCTCTTCCCTAGAGAGTACACCTTTCTAAATTGTTAAGTCACTGGTTACTTCCACTTTGAGGAGGGTCTTCAGGATAATCATTACAAGGGGATCTGTGTGGTATCCCCTAGGAATAAGAGTAGCTACTGAGGCATAAGTGCATCTAGGCAAAAGAATATTCCTCTCCTCCAAAGTTCTTCCCATCTCCTGAGCCCCTTAGAAGATGCAGGCTGCATTCTAAACATTCCTGATTCTTCTGGAAAGCGCATCTGAAGACTATCTGACTTTGGATGGCTATCTCTTACTGAAAAGAGGAGGTCAACATTATTATTGTGTTTGGGGTGGGGCTCCTAGAAAACTAGGCATTCTAGAAAATCCTTGCAGGTAGGAAGCTGCTGTATCATGGGCTCCAGTAAAGAGCTAACTTCTGATGCAGCCTGGTGTGTGCATCCTAACTTGGAGGTGCTAGGGTAAAATGGTCTTTGAGTGCAAGCTAGGCTGCAGAATCATTTTGAGCCATTTTTTGCTTCTTTTTGTCTGGTTTCCTGCTCCCTCCGCCATTAAACTCTGTAAGTATACTTAGGAAGATTATTCTGGGCCTTTAAAAATCTCTACGAAGAAGGGGGATGGGAAATACTACTGTTTTTTTACACTATGCTGCACCAAGCTGTAATATTTTCTGGAACTAATCAAGACCAATGAGTTCCATTCCTGGCTTCTTCATGCTTTCTATATTTAAAGTTGTTCAGAGAATAAGCATCACATTCCACATTAGGAGACCTATTCTATTATGTACCAAAGTTCACTGTAGTACAGAGTGTTGAGATGAACACTGGCTTAGAGTTAAACTTCCTAGGCCTCATTTTCCTCATCTGTAAATCAAGAAGGCTGAACTACATCTCCAATACTACAATCGCTAAAGTTCTTCTGTTTCTGACATTCAATGAATTTTCAATTCATTTATATATTCATTCAGTCATCAAATTTACTGAGCATCTACCATGAGCCAGACACAAGAGTGAATAAGACATGGTCCTAAGCCCTTGATAAACTCTAGTGGATTTTCTTTTCATCCTTGGTAAAGGCCTTGAACTTTTCCTCTAGGGGATGAAGAGTCATTGGGAGGTTTATTTGGTAGGTTTATTTGAGGGGAGGGATAACATATTATTTGCATTTAGAAAACCAAATCATTCCAGTGGAAATGACTGAAGAGACTGTTGCAGTGGTTCCTGACAGAGGTGAGGGAGGCTTAATATAAGGAGGACAGTGAGGAAAGGACCTATTCAAGAGCTATTCACAATGTAAAATCACCAACTGACCAAAAATTGAGGCCCGTTTAAGTCGTTGGCACTGTTACCAGTGTGGAACACACAAAATAGTATGAAGGTCCACCTCTACCTTCACAGTTTGAGGAGCCAGTACATACTCCCTTGAAAAAAGTCAAGAGAAACAATGAAATATTTCACTGTGGAGTAATGAAGCTGGGAGTAATAGTTTGTAAGATGGGAAAGTATTAGAAGCCAATTGTGTTGATTAATTCTCCTTCTTCCAAGGTCAATGCTAAATACTGTAGGAGTTCAGGGAAGTAAGGAAATCTGCACCAACTGGAGCAGTCAAGTAAGACTTCATGGAGAAAGGGATTCGGAGGTCTGCAGTAGGAGACGAGATAGGTGAAAGGAATAAGGCATAGGCTGGGAGTGTCAGATGGTTTATTTGTGGAATAGCATGCGGTTGGACTGGAGACCATAGTGGGATACATGGTTAAACTATAGTTGGAGATAAAATTGGATTAGATAGGTTCGAGTCAAATCTGGGAAGGTGCCTGTAAAAACTGCATGGGGGCGGTATCTGACCTCCTCCAACCCCACAAGGGGGAAGGAAAACCAAGATCAACAGTGCAAGGCTGACTCCAGTGAGGGGGAGGCCAGACAAGAGTCCTCTCTCTGCCGTCTCTACCAACTCTGACACCAACTGTCCCTCCCACAGCACTCTCTACATCTCTGCTGGGTTCACTAATTCATTGCAATGGCCCCACAGAACTCACAGACCATACTCACGATTATGGGGTTTATTAGGGAAGTAATAGTTACAATTCAGGCTCAGGAACACTCAGGATACAGTTCTTCCCTCAGGACAGCCTCTCCCTAGCCGTGCTTGCAGGCATGACTCTCCCTGGCCCTCGGCCTCTGCCCAAAGGCACTCAACTTTCTCTCTCCGTGGGCCAGGAAGCCCACCAGGCCGTCTCCTGCTGCCCGGTGTCTGCTGTCGGGTCTCTCCTGCCACTACTTCACAGCATCTTCAAGGTTACAGCTCTCTCTCTCTCTCTCTCTTTCTCGGTCTCCTGCTTCTGGGAGCTTCTCAGTGCAGGGATCCCAAGTCCAAAGGACACACGCTCTCCGCTCCTGGCTGTTCTTCCTTGGTGGTGGTGGTAGGCTCCTCTTCTCTGCTCTGGAATTGGCTCTCTTTTAAGGCAAAACTGACAAATCCCCTTGGTGGGCTACAATTACCCTATTACTTAGTCCTGCCCAATCACCTAAGAGGGAGTTACAAGACCATGGCTAGAAAGGCCACACAAAAGTAATCAATCACACTGTAGTGCCAAACCCATTTAGACTTTATTCTGAACCCAGTTGGGAGCTGTTGAAATTTTTTTCGCAAAAAGATACAATATGATATGGATTTTAGGAAAATAATGTGATGGCAGTGTGGAAGATGGGCTGAAATAAGGAGAGACTGGAGAGTTCTGTTAGAAGGCTGCTGCAGCATATTATGTACGATCATTCTGTCCTATTGCTTTCCCTTCCAGGCACATGCTTACGTGCACGTGCACATATGCATACACACACACACACACGCACACACACACACACACACACCACTTCTATTCCTGGGTCACTGGGGAATCAAGATTTTTATATATCTGGGTCCTAGGTAGGTCCACTTACAGCAGCCTCAGGTTGAAGTCACCACTCAATACTCATCTCTTTGTCTTGGCATACAGAAAACCTTTCTTTTGGTACTGGTTCTAGGTACACAGTGTTCTTTAGTGCCACTGAATTGAGCTTCCCACTGTGATTGGCACAGAGCTCAGAGTCAACCACACACTTGCCTGGCATGAAAGTCTCATCTCAGTCCACTGCCTGTCCTATGATGTCTGATATTTTTTCCCTAATAATTTACACAAAATAGCACATCTGAAACTTCAGTTCCTCTATCCTCAGCAGGTCCTGAAATCACAGCAACTTCTGGAGAGGAAGTAGTCATTACAGGCATCTAGGAATTGGAGTGGCATTCACACAGCCAGTCCAATTAGCTCAGGGTGGGGAAAACTCTCTTCCTCAGGGCAGCCTTCCTTTTATTTCCCAGAATGTCAGAGATAAAGGGATCCTTAGAGATCATTCTATAATGGAAGAGGAGGCTGGGACTTGGAGAGGATAAGTAGCTTTTCTTAGATTACCCTGATAATTAGTTGTAGAACTGGGACTGGAGGCTATTTCTTAATTCTCAGGGCTGCCATCTTTTCATTATATTTAGCTCTCAAGTCAATATTGTTCTGATCCCTGTTGCTGAACCCTAGAGAAGATTTTGTTCTCCTGTGGCCATTGCTCAGGAAATTGAAGATCTAAAGATAAGGAAGATTCACAGACCTATAAGAGTGATTAATCAGCTACTTAGAATTTCAAAAGAAAGTAATAAGAGGTAACACCTTGAAGATCACAGAGTTGTCCAAAAGCATAAGAGCCATGCTAATAAAATATTTTAAAATATTTGTTCTTATTTATGGACTACATTTTGATATTCCTAATGCTTGTCTTTTATTTGTTTCTTTTTAATGTGTCATTTAACATTCAAAAAGCTCTCTTTTTTAACTTATGCTTTTTGTTTTGAGATAGCTGTAGATTCACATACAGCTATAAGAAATAATGCAGAGAGATCTCCTATACCCTTTAACCAGTTTTCCCCAGTGGTAACATCTTGCAAAACTATCGTACAATATTACAGAATATTGATACTGATAGAGTCAAGACACAGAACATTTCTATCACCACAAGGATCCCTCATGTTGTCCTTTTATAGCCACACCCACTTCTCTCTGCTCCTGTCCCCTCTTTAACCCCTGGCAACTACTAATCTATTTTCTATTTATATGATTTTTTCATTTCAAGAATGTTTTGTAAATGGAATCATTCAGTAACACTTTGGGACTGGATATTTTCACTCAGCATATTTCTCTGGAGATTCATCCAAGTTGTTGCATGTATCAATACTTTGTTCTTTTTTACTGTTGAGTAGTATTCCATGGTATGGCTATATCACAGTTGTGTTTGGGGCTATTATGAATAAAGCTGCTATGAACATCTGTGTTCATGATTTGTGTAAACATAAGTTTTCATTCATCTGGGATAGAAGTCCAGGTGTGCAATTGCTGAGTCATGCTGTAGTTGCATGTTTAGTATTTTTTAAGAAATTGCCAAATTGTTTTCCAGAGTGGCTGTACCATTTTACCTTCCCACCAGCAATGACGCCCTCCCTGTGCATCTTTACCAGCATTTGGTGTTGTCACTATTTTCTATTTTAGCCATTCTTGAAGGTTTGTAGTGATATCTCGTTGTGATTTGAGTGGCGTAGTGGTTAAGAGCTCGGCTGCTAACCAAACGGTTGGCAGTTCAAATCCACCAGCTACTCCTGGGAAACTCTAGGGGACAGTTCTACCCTGTCCTATAGGGTCGCTATGAGTCGGAATTGACTCGACGGCATCTAACAACAACAACGTCTAATGATGTTGAACATCTTTTTATGTGCTTATTTTCTGCCTGTATAACCTCTTTGGTGCAATACCTCTTCATGTCTGTTGCCCATTTTCTAACTGGGTTTTTTTTTTTTAACTGTTGATTTTAGAGAATTCATTATATATTCTGGATATGATTCCTTTGTCCAATATTTGATTTGCAAACATATTCTCCCACTTGGTAACTTGTCTTTTCATCTTCTTCACAGGAGTAATTTTTTTTTAATTTTGATGAAAGTCCAATTTATTAATTTTCTTCTTTTTTGAATCATGCTTTTGGTGTCATCTAAAAACTCTTTGCCTATCCCTAGATCCTGAAAGTTTTCTACTATGATTTTTTCCTAAAAGTTTTATAGTTTTATGTTGTACATTTAAGTCCATGAACCATTTTGAATTAATTTTTGTATAAGGTATTAAGACTTAGATCAAGGGAGTTTTTGTTTGTTTGTTTTGTCTGTTTGTGCCTATGGATGTCCACTTGCTCTAGGAATTGTTTTTGCATCTTTGTCAAGAATCAGTAATGAAGTCACTAGAAGGGACAGTGTTGAGATGTGGGGTTGTTAACCATTGTCATAAAACAATATATGTACTAACTGTTCAATGAGAAACTATTTGTTCTGTAAACCTTCATCTAAAGTACAACAAAAATAATAATAAGAAAAAGAATATAAAGGAAAAAAAGAATCCAATTTACTTAATACTTGTAGGGCTAGTCAAATGCTCTATTTTATATTGGGTGAGTTGTGGCAGTTTCTGTTTTTTGAGGAATCGGTCCATTTTATCTAAGTTGTCAAATGTATGTGTGTAGGGTTGTTCACAGTATTCCTTTATTATCCCTTTGATGGCTGCAGGATCTGTAGTGATATTCCCTGATTCATTACTGATATTGGCAATTTGTGTCTTTTGTCAGTCTTGCTAGAGGTTTGCCTTTTTTTTTTTTTAATCTTTTCAAAAACTAGCTCTTTGTTGCATTTATTTTCTCTATTGCTTTTCTACTTCAGTTATTGGTTTCTGCTCTTATGTTTATTATTTACTTTTTTCTGCTTGTTTTGCACTTATTTTTCTCTTCTTCTGCTAGGTTTTTGAGGTGGAAGCTTAGATAATTGATTTGAGACTATGCCTCTGTTCAAATGTAAGCATTTGGTGTTATAAATTTCCCTCTCAGGACTGCTTTAGCAATGTCCCACAACTTTTGATGTATTGTGTTTACATTTTCATTTGGGTCAATTTTTTTTAATTTCCCTGAGAATTCCTCTTTGACTTGTGGATTATTTAGAAGTGTGTTGTTTAGTTTCCAAGTGTTTAGAAAATTTCCTGTTAATTTTCTGTTATTGATTTCTAGTTTGATTCCATTGTGGTTGGAGAACACACACATATGACTTCAATTTTTTTAAATTTGTTGAGATTTGTTTTATGGCTCCAGGATATGGTCTAGGTTGGTAAATATCCAGTGCACTCTTGAAAAAGAATATGTATTAGAAATATGTATTCTGCTGTTGTTGGGTGGAGTGTTCTATAAATGTGGATAAGATCTTGATTGTTAGTGTCATTTAATTCTTCCATATTCTTGCTGAAATTCGGTCTGGTTGTTTTATCAGTTGTTGAGAGAGGAGTGGCGTGTCAATGTCTCTAACTATAATTGTGGATTTGTCTATTTCTCCTTTCCATTCTGTAAGTTTTTGTTTCACGTATTTTGCAGCTCTGTTATTTGGTGCATATACATTTAAGAACACTGTGTCTTTCTGGTGGATTTACCCTTTAAAAGTGATGTAATACCCTTCTCTGTCCCTGATAGTTTTATTTGCTCTGAAGTCTACTCAATCTGATATTAGTATAGCCACTCTTGCTTTCCTTTTATTAATATTATCATGATATATCCTTTTTCATTCTTTCACTTTCAGCCTGCCTATATTGTTGTATTTTAAGTGAGTTTTCTTGTAGACAACATACAGTTGGGTCATGTTTTTTTAATCCACTCTGCCAATCTCTGTCTTTTAATTGATGTACTTAGATTGTTTACATTTAAAGTAATTATTGCTATGTCAGGGTTTATGTCTGCCTATTTACTTTTTTGTTTTCTGTTTTTTCCTCTCTATTTTTCCTTTCTCTGTTTTCTTTTTCCTGCCTTACTGTGTTACTTGAACATACATTTAGAACCACATCAGAGAGTGTTATAACTTTTGCTTCAACCATTAAACATAATTTAGGAAACTCAAGATAAAAAGGAAAGCCTACTATATTTACTCATAGTTTTGGTCTTTCATTTGTTCTTTCTTCCTTTCTGAGGTTCCAATATTCCTTCTTTTACTTCCCTTCTGTTTAGAGAACTTTCTTTAGCCATTCTATTATGGTAGGCCTGCTGGCGACAAATTCTCTTAGTTTCCCTTCATCTGAGAATGTCTTGATTTCCCCTTCATTCCTGAAGGATATTTTCGCAGGATATAAGATTCTGGATTGACAGTTCTTTTCTTTCTGTACTTGAAAAATGTGTCACTTCCTTTTGACCTCCATGGTTTATTATAAAAAATCTGCTATCATTGGAATTATTTGTCCACTATAAATAAGGTGTCACTTGTTTCTCATTGCTTTGAAGATATTTTCTTTGTCTTTACTTTCAAGAAGTTTGACTATGATGCATCTTGGTGTGGATTTATTTGGGTTCTTGTTTAGGGCTCGCTCAGGCTTTCAAGTCTGTAGATAGACATAAAAGTCTTTTAACAAATTTGGAAAGTTTTCAACCATTATTTCTTTGAGTACTTTTTCCACCCTGCCCTTTTTCTCCTCTCCTTCTGGAATTTCAATGACATGAATGTTAGATCTCTTTTTATAGTCCAACAGATCCCTGAGGCTCTGTTCAATTTTTTTTCAGACTATTTTCTCTCTGTTGTTCATATGCAGTAATTCTTATTGTTTTCTCTTCAAGTTCATTGATTCTTCCCTATGCCCCCTACATTCTACTGTTGAGCCCATCCATTGAGGGTTTTTTTTTTTATTTCAGTTATTGTATTTTTTAGTTCTCAAATTTCCATTTGGTTCACCTTTATATCTTCTACTTCTTTGGTAAGATTCTATTTTTTTTAATTTGTTTCAAGCATACTCATTAAAATATTTGTCAGATAATTCTAATATCTCTTTCATTTTGGTTTTGGTATCAAATTGTCTTTTTTCATTCTGTTTGAGATCCTCTTAGTTCTTGGTATGATGAGTGATTTTTTTTTTTTTATTGAAAGCCCGACATTTTTGGTATTACTATATGAGACTCTGGATCTTATTATATCTTCTGTTTTAACTGGCTTCTTCTGACTCTGACAAAGAAGGGGGACCTTGTTAGTGCCAGATGGATGCAGAGGTTGTTTCTCCACTCAGCCTCCCTTACCACCTGAGCAGGGTGAGCTCCTCATTACTGCTGTGTGGGGGTGGGAGTTCTCCCTCCACTGATACCTCCCTGGCTGGGAGGAGTAACAGTGCCTTGTAACATGACCTCTACTGATACTGTGGAGTGGGGGTGGCCTTGTTGCTGATGGTCAATGATGAAAATTTTTATGCTTCACTAGGTCTCCTTTAAGGAGCCCTGGCAGCGCAGTGGTTAAAGTGCTCAGCTGCTAACCAAAAGGTCAGCAGTTCAAACCCACCAGCCACTCCATGGGAGAAAGAAGTGGCAGTCTGCTTCTGTAAAGATTACGGCCTTGGAAACCCTATGGGGCAGTTCTACTCTGCCCTATAAGGTCACTATAAGTTGTAATCAACTGGATGGTAGTGGGCAGTGAGTAGGCCTCCTCTGACACCACTGCAGCAAGGAGGGGGCAGGTTGCCTCATTACTGCTAGGTGGGAGTGGAAGTATAGGTTTCCCATGTAGTCTCCACTCTCACTGCAGGCGAGGGGGGATGACCCACTATTAGCTGTCAGGGATGGAAGTCCCAGCTTCCTACTTGGCTTTCTCTGACACCAGTCCAATGAGGGTGTTGGGCACCTTGTGAGGGTGACGGTCTCCCTATTTGACCTTTGTTGGCATGCGTGGGGATGGGGCTATGTTTTTTTTCCCCCTGTGGTGTTTGGTTGGAGTAGAGCAGTTATTATTTAAAAGTTTTCTGTCTTGCTAGTTTGTTCCTTTCCTGGTCCTTTGGATAGAGAGAGTAGGCTTTTGTTAGATTTTTTTTTTTATTTCCACCTGTTGGTGTTTCTCAGTTGAAGACTTCTTCAGTTCCATGTCTGGGATATATGAGACAAAAAGAAAACCCAGGGAACTCACCATCATATCACTTCTTGGGTCCCAAGGTCTCTAGCCAGTCTGCCTTCTTCTTTTTTTTTTTTTTCTCCCATATATAATGTCCTGGGTTTTTACTTGTATTTAGTGGAAGGCATAGGGAAAAATATGTTCTCCTTCATCTTCCCAGAAGTGGAAGTCATCAAATATATCTCATAGGTTGGCAATAAGAATTAAAGAGCTAATATCTGTAGAATACGGAGAACAGTATCTGGCATCAATGTGTTAAGTGTTAATTACTGGCCAAAACAATATATAAAGTGTTGTGCTTGCATTTTACATCACTGGGAAGGATGTCTTCTCTATGCTTTCCCTCCCAGGCTCTGAGCCTTGCCCACCTCTCCAGCCTCATCTCACACCATTCTACCCCGGTTCTCTATGCTCCAATTGCCCTGGATTTTGTTTAGTTTCTTAAACACACCATGTTCTCTTTAATCTTTGGGCCTCTACACATACTGTTTCCACTGCTATATCCTACTGAATCTTCAAACGTTGGGGAGGTCCTTTCCTGAGTCACAGACCAGTTTAGGTGTCCCTGTTTTTTGGTCCCCGAGTACCCAGCACTGTCTCTATCATTTGTGTCCCTGCCCTCATCAGACCCAGCAGAGGGCGATCTCTCCTCTCTTGTTGCCCTACCTCAGGCCTCTTGGGCCGTAATCAGCAGGTGGTGGTAATAGCAATTCTGGAGCTAGGAAAGCTGGGGATGGGAGACAAATAGTTTACAATAGGTTTGAGCACAGCTTTGAGTATACAAATATGCACAGCACCTTGGGGAACTTAACAGGGCAAAGCAAGAGAAAGTATAAAAGGAACCTCATTAAATCTGCTTTATAATGTAATTTTAAATGCAGCTTCTTAGTCTTTAAACTTTCATAAAAATAACTTCACATGCAACAACAGTTTAGTTATACAGAAAGAGACTTTTAAAGTGGAGAAGTGTATTATTGGCACACAAAGTCTGAAACTCAGAGTAAATAAATGCTGACTTGGCAAGCCAATTCTGAAAAGTTGCCAACCCCTGGCTTAAATGCCAGAAGATCCAGTGTGTGGCCTTCAGCTGCTGCTAATCACCATTTCCTTCTGCCTCCCAACTTAGGGGTCATGTGCATCTAGAGCCCACTGGTCCTTTTCTTCAGGTTCTTTCTCCACTTCTTTCCCTCACCTTTAATCCTTCTGCCCACTAGCCTACCCTTGTTAGCCCTTTTATAAATTTCATGCCCATCTCTCTTTTCTCTCCTGTCCCCTTCCAAGGTCAATCTGGTCCTTCTTTGGATCCATGCTGGAGCCAGATAAAATATGTGGCAACTGTTTTGCACCAAAGCTTGCTGATCTTTCTCCTTTAGTGTCTCCTGCATGTGACACTGGATTCCCACTGTGACCACTGTTGGTCAAGCACCATTAGCTCATGCCTCCTAATTGCTTTTCTTGCTTCTAGTATTTACCACCTCCAATGTATTCTGAATGTCATTGCCAAAATCATCTTCCTACATCTCTCTTTTTATCATGCCATTTTATCCTTTTACCTCAGGGTAAAGGCCAACATTCTTAATCTGGTTTCAATTCTTACCATAATCTGGTCCCAATTCACTCTTCCAACCATATCCCAAACTATTTCCCTACTGAGAGCGTGAGACTTGGACATAGTATAGCATTTTCTTAACTTCCTCACAGAAGCATATAGATTTTTTTCTCTTCAACCTCTACTCAAAACTTTCTCCTCTTTTAAAACAACCTTTGATGGTTACGAGCGAGGGGAGGGGTGGGGAGGGAAAAACAATAGATAAGTGGTAACTCTGGTGAGGGGTAAGACAGTACACAACACTGGGGAAATCAGCACAACTTGACCAAGGCAAGGTCATGGAAGCTTCATAGACACATCCAAACTCCCTGAGGGACTGAATTACTGGGCTGAGGGCTGGGGACCATGGTTTCAGGGGACATCTTGCTCAACTGGCATAACATAGTTTATAAAGAAAATGTTCTACATCCTACTTTGGTGAGTAGCTCTAGGGTCTTAAAAGCTTATGAGCGGTCATCGAAGATACTCCACTGATCCCACCCCATTTGGAGCAAGGAAGAATGAAGAAAACCAGAGGCACAAAGGAAAGATTAGTCCAAAGGACTAATGGACCACAACTACCACAGCCTCCACCAGACTGACTCCAGCACAACTAGATGGTGCCCGGCTACCACCACCGACTGCTCTGACAGGGATCACAATAAAGGGTCCCGGACAGAGCCGGAGAAAAATTTTGAACAAAATTCTAACTCACAAAAAAAGACCAGACTTACTGGTCTGACAGAGACTGGAGAAACCCTGAAGAGTATGGCCCCGGACATCCTTTTAACTCAGTACTGAAGTTACTCCTGAGGTTCACCCTTCAGCCAAAGATTAGACAGGCCCATAAAACAAACAATAATACATATAGCTCAACCATGTATACTAGACTAAATGGGCTCACCAGCCCAGGGCTAGGACAAGAAGGTAGGAGGGGACAGGAAAGCAGGATGAATGGAAATGGGGAACCCAAGGTTGAGAAGGGGAGAGTGTTAACATGTTGTGGGGTTGGCAACCAATATCACAAAACAATATGTGTATTAACTGTTTAATGAGAAACTAATTTGCCCTGTAAACCTTCACCTAAAGCACAATTAAAAAAAAAAAAAACTTTCTCCTCTTTTAAGATCATTCTGTCTATACTACCTCCTTCCCATCTCTCATGGTTGTACACATACACACATTCATCCAGAACTTTGATACTTGACCCACAATGATCCTCACTACTCCAAGTCCTGCCATCTCTCCTGAATGTGACTGAGACAGTTAACACTCAACAAATATTCCACTGGCTCCCTCAGATTTCTCAGCCTTCCATGTAAATTGTTCTGGCTAATGAAATGTGATCTAAAATGATATATGTTACTTCCAAACTGAAGCAGTTAATAGTCAGAATGCCTACTCCCTAGAGCCCTGGTGACGCAGTGGTTAAGTGCTCAGCTGCTAACCGAAAGTTTGGCGGTTCGAACCCACCAGCCATTCCATGGGAGAAAGATGTGACACTCTGCTTCTGTAAAGATTACAGCCTTGGAAACCCTATAGGGCAGTTCTACTATGTCCTATAGGGTTGCTATGAGTCAGAATCAACTCAATGGCAATGGGTTTGGTTTGGTTTTCGTTTTAGTTTATGCCTACTCCATCTCTTCTCTTTTCTTGCTATAGCAACCTTGGAAACTGTGTTGAACTGGCAGAATTTCAAGATGGAGGGAGACCGGATACCTAATTTACTGGATGGAGGAGAACCCCCATCAGTTAGTGCAAAACAAAACTTTATTGTGTTAACCCACTGATAGGGTTTATCTGTTGCTAGAGATAGATAGATGCTGTTGAGTAGACTCCAGCTCATGGCAACCTTATGCACAACAGAACGAAACGCTGCCTGGTCTAGCATCACCCTCATGATCTCTGGCATGTTTGAGGCCATTGTTGCAGCTATTGTGTCAATCCATCTCACTGAGGCTCTCCCTTGGCCTTGCTGGCCCTCTACTTCACTAAACATGATGTCTTCCTCCAACGATTAATCCATCCTGATGATGTGTCCAAAGTAAGCAAGTACCACAATGTTCTGCTGTTCATTGGTTAATTTTTTGAAGTAGATTGCCAGGCCTTTCCTCCTAGTCTGTCTTAGTCTGAAAGCTCTGCTGAAATTTGTCCACCATGGGTGACCCTCCTGGTATTTGAAATACCCACTGGCATAACTTCCAGCATCACAATAACATGGAAGCCACAACAGTACAACAAACTGACAATGGGTAGTGGTATCTGTTGCTACCAACACAACCAACCCATTGCCGTTGAGTCTGACTCACAGTGACCCTACAGGACGGAGTAGAACTCCCCCATAGGGTTTCCAAGGAGTGGCTGGAGGATTTGATCTGTTGCTACAGCTAACCTAATTACCCTAATTCACTGGATATCTTTAGCAACGTAACTTCATAATTTCTTGAGCTCACTCAACTCCAACAAATATCACCTCTACTCCACTTTAGTAGAATAATTAATAGACTATTTAATAGAATAATAGAATATTTAGTAAAATATTGAATATACCATGGACTGCCAGAAGAATGAACAAATCTGTCTTGGAAGAAGTACAGCTAAAATGCTCCTTAGAAGCAAGGGTGGTGAGACTTTATCTCACATACTTTGAACATGTTATCAGGAGGGACCAGTCCCTGGAGAAGCACATCATGCTTGGTAAAGTAGAGGGTCAGTGAAAAAGAGGAAGACCTTTCATAAGACGGATTGACACAGCGGCTGCAACAATGGGCTCAAGCATAACAACGATTATGAGGATGGCGCAGGACTGGACAGTGTTTCATTCTTTGTACGTAGGGTCGCTATGAGTCAGAACCCACTGGGCAGCACCTAACAACAACTACTTTAGTAATTCAATAACTGCATCCTAGGCCCTGTCATTTTATAGAAATATCCTGGGACAGATTATCCAATAAGCAAGGTAGGCACAGGCTTAATTGTGCTTATTTACTAACCTGTATTGCACAATTTCACCTGGGTCTCACCATGAAAACCCAGGTGAAATTGTGCACTACAGATTAGTAAGTAAGCATAATAAAGCCCATGTCTACCTTGCTTACTGTAAACTGGTACATACCGTACTTACTGGTTAATCTGCCCCTGGAACAATTCTACCTCTAGAAACTTAAATTCAGATATTCCTCTCTCTGATCAAGGCATCGTAATCTTCCTACTCTCATATTTTCTCACTTCCACTAACCTTGTTCTTCAATATCATTGAGATTTCCAAATCCTTGACCCTTTCCTATTCTCAGTCTCTCAATCCTGCCTGCCTTCATACTGTTCTCTGTTAAATTAAGACGTCATTGTCATTCATTTCTTACACCTCACTTCTACCTTCTATTTTCTCACCTACTTATCTTTCCACCATCCCTGCCCCACCAATCTCCAATACCAGATGAATATAATGATCCATTTTCTTTTAATGCGAAATCGTAGAATGACGCTGTAGAAAATGGGATAACCACATTGATAGGTAACATTTCCAAAGTTAAGATTTCCAACTTCATAAACAGGGAAAAGACAGTCTTTTTAAGAAATGATGCTGGCAAAACTGGATGTCCATCTGTAAAAAAATGAAATAGGAGCCATACCTCATACCATACACAAAAATTAACTCAAAATGGATCAAAGACCTAAACATAAAACCTAAAACTATAAAAATCGTGAAAGAAAAAAACAGGGACCATGCTAGCAGCCCTCATACATGGCATAAATACAATACAAACCATAACTAACAATGCACAAACACCAAAAGAGAATCTAGATAACTGAGAGCTCCTAAAAATTAAATACTTAGGTTTATCAAAAGACTTCACCAAAAGAGTAAAAAGAGAACCTACAGACCGGGAAAAAATTTTCGGCTACAACATATCTGACAAGGATCTAATCTCTAAAATCTATAAAATACTGCAACACCTCAACAACAAAAAGACAAATAATCCAGTTTAAAAAATGGGCAAAGAATACGAACCGGCACTTCATCAAAAAAGACATTCAGGCAGCTAACAGACACATGAGGATATGCTCACAATTATTAGCCATTAGAGAAATGCAAATCAAACCTACAATGAGATACCATCTCACCCCAATATTACTGGTACTAATCAAAAAAAAAAAAAAACAGAAAATAACAAATGTTGGAGAGGTTGAGAGGAGATTGGAACTCTTATGCACTGCTGCTGGGAATGCAAAATGGTACAACCACTATGGAAGATGATATGGTGCCACCTTAAAAAGCTAGAAATTGAAATACCATACCATCCAGCAATCCTACTCCTAGGAATATATCCTAGAGAAATAAGAGCCACCACAGGAATAGACATATGCACACCCATGTTCATTGCAGCATTGTTCACAATAGCAAAAAGATGGAAACAACCTAGGTGCCCATCAACAGATGAATGGATAAACAAATATGAGTTGGAATCGACTAGATGGCAATGGGGTATACACACAATGGAATATTATACAACAATAAAGAACAATGATGAATCTGCAAAACATCTCACAACATGGATAAAACTGGAGGGCATTATGCTGAGTGAAATAAGTCAATCACAAAAGGATAAATATGGTATGAGACCACTACTATAAAAATTCAAGAAAAGATTTACTCATAGAAAAAAAAATCTTTGATGGTTACGAGGTAGCGGAGGGTTGGGGAGGGGAAATCACTAACTAGATAGCAGACAAGTGTTAACTTTGGTGAAGAGAAAGAACACACAATATAGGGGAAGTCAGCACAACTTGACCAAGGCAGAGTCATAGAAGCTTCCTAGACACATTCAAATACCTTGAGGGACCAAGTTACTGGGGCTGAGGGCTGGCGACCACGGTCTCGGGGAATATCTAAGTCAATTGACATAACATAGTTCATAAAGAAAATTCTACATCCCACTTTGGTGAGTAGCATCTGGGGGCTTAAAAGCTTGCGAGCGGCCATCTAAGATACATCTATTGGTCCCATCCTGTCCAGAGCAAAGGAAAATGAAGAAAACCAGACAAGGAAAATATTAGTCCAAAGGACTAATGGATCCCAGCCTGAGCCCAGAAGATCTAGATGGTGCCCGGCTACCACCGCTGACCGCTCTGACTGGGATCATAATAGATGGTCCCAGACTGAGCAGGAGAAAAATGCAGAACAAAATTCAAATTCACTATTTTTCTTCCTGTAGTACCTAATCTGTTACTACTCTCATCAGTGAATTTTTCAGACATTGTATTTTTCAGCCCTAGAGTTTTCATTTGCTTCTTTTTTAATACGTCTATTTTCTATAGAGCAGTTTGCACTCAATGTCTCTATTTCTTTGTCTCTGACTTATTACTCAATCCACTGCAATATGGTGTCCACTTTTATATCTGCTATCTATAGGGTTGCTATGAGTCGGAACTGACACGATGGCAATGGGTTTATATCTGCAGTAACATATATTTTACTCAACATATTTTTATATATTGAGTAAAAAAAATAGTGAACCTGAAAAGATAGCAATAGAAACCTTAAAATGAAGCACAGAAAATTTAAAGATTGAAAGAGAATAAATAAAGAGGTTATATTTTCCAGCTACTTTGCTTGTCTAATAATTTTGTCTTAGAGACTGGAACTGTGAATGTTACACTGTTGAGTACTAGATTTTCTTCTCTTTCATTAAAGACTGTTGGACTTTGCTCTGGCAGACAGTTAACTTACTTTCATATCAGCTTGATTCTTTTGAAGTCTTTTTTTTTTTAAGTTTGTTCAGTTGGCCTACAATAGTCTTTACCTCTTGGCTAGTTTAGCCCTTCTCCCCACTGGATGCCCAGGTGCTCAGTGAGGCCTCTCTACTCTGGCTTATAGAAACTGAAATGTCTCCCAGCCCTGTGTGAACTCTGAGAATTGTTTAACTCATGATTCCTTGTTCATTCGTTGCCCGGCCTCATAGAGTTTCACCTAACCCATGTATGGCTTAGTATTTAGCAACACATTCCAGGGGACATCTAGGCAGTTTTCCAGAGTTCCTTCTCTGTGTAGCTTTCTTCTCTTCAGCTACCTCAGCCTCCCTGAACACTGATCTCTGTACCCTCGACTTGATGAGACCACTATGCTCTACTTGGAGTGCCCTTCCCTGCACCATGGCCCAGAAAGTGCCTCTAGGCAGAAAGCCAGGGCTCACTTCACTTGTTTCTCTTCTCTGAGGGACCACAATACTATACTTCCTGTTGTTCAATGTCTGAAAACAAATGTTTCTTTCTCCTCCTAATTTCCTCTCCTCTGGCCTTGAGAAAGAAAGTCTCTTTAATAGTTCAGTCACCTGACTGCCTTAGCAACAAGGTCATATGGTCATCCCATTTAATTGCCATTGCTTTGTGTCTAAAAAGCAGAGTCGAGACACTTGTTCTCTGCATCTTCAAAAGTCTTTTCTCCCAGATAAAAAAGGATTTAAATAGGCGGAATTCATATCTCTGCTATCCGAGTCCTGCTGCCTTCCACTCTATGTCGGCAGCTGACTATGTTGACTGTATTTATCTAGAGAAGACACGAGCAGAGAGAGAGGAGAGAGAGATTTTTTCTTTTAGCATCTTGTAGGCACTATATGCATATTAATGACACAGAATAGTGATGCTACAATATGAACAATGCTTTTCGCTTGCTTCTGTCTCATGCTATTTGTCCCATTTGGCTTTAAGCAGTAACTTTAACAGATGATTAATCAGGATTTAGTTTCTAGTATCCTTACCAGATCCAAGTGGTATGGCTACTATAATCCACATTGTGATTCTTTTCTGGAATTGGTATAAAATGAGGCAAAGGTAGGTGATAGCTTTTTCTGTGGATGGTACATGGCTGGACTTGCGTTGTTTCACTGTTTGAAACCATTAAAAGATCCATGGGACAAGTCCAGGTAAAAAGGATAGTGTGTGTGCCACGATGCAGAATGTCTGAGTAGCCATAGCTTGGATGGGTTGCAGCAAAGCTCACAGAAAAGGTGTGTCGTGGCTGGTACATGGTGTGGCTAATCAACAGTCTAACTTGCCTCCTGCTAGGCTGAAATTGTGCTCTGATTGATAATGAGACTTCTCAAAGCCACAGAGTTTTAGAACACATTGTACTTGGCAGGTTGCCATCGTACTGAGGGATTTTATCCCTATGGGATTCCAGAGAGTCCACAAACACACCAAGTCACTTCCCACTAATATGACAAAAGTGAAAAGAGATTGAAAATGTCACTCCTGACATTATATGAAGACTTAAAATTAGTATTCAAGAGAAGTTCTCTGTTTACAATGCAGACGTGATCTAGGAAAATTGGATGCCATCTACCTACTCACTCTATCTCGTCTTCCCACCCTTTTTTTCTTCTTTCTCCTTTCAAAGCTATGCTCTCTGCTTTACCTCTAGCCCATTTAAAGGCAGTCAGAAGAGTTGTGACATGTTTAGTTTGGGGACTTACTGAACTTCTATCAAGTTGATGGATGACAGGGCCAGGAAACAGAATCATGGACGCTTTAGCTTGGGGGGCAAAAACCATCCTCATCATCTATCTTGATTTGGCAGATGAAGTAAGGTCCAAAAACAATGGAGATGTTCCTGTCTCCCATTTAATGCCCCATCTGCTGCTACTGGCTTCTTGCTAAGTTCCAGAACATGTTGCTTTAAACAAACAAAGCAAGCAACCAGACAACAAAATTTACAAACACATAAAATCCAAAGCCAAAACAAATCGACCAAAAAAAAAAAAAATTAACCCCAAAAAAGAATTGGGATAGTAAAATGGACAAAATTTTTACTTTCTCTATCTAAGCCAGGGATCCCTGGTGGTATAGTGGTTAAGAGCTCGGCTGCTAACCAAAAGGTTAGCAGTTTGAATCCACCAGCTGCTCTCTGGAAACGCTGTGGGGCAGTTCTACCCTTGGAAATCCTATGGGGCAGTTCTACTCTGTCATATAGGGTCACTATGAGTCGGAATCGACTCGATGGCGAGGGGTTTTTTGGTTTTGGGATCTAAGCTAGGAGAAGAACTCCTTTTCCAGAAGCAATTAGCTTTAATTTCCCTTCAGTAAATGATATACTTTAGGTCTTCTGAGCCATAGCAATAAGGAATTATGTCTTGTGGGCGAATTTAGGGGAAGATTTTCTTGGAGTAACCACTGAGCACCAAGGCACCACTGCTGTGGTTTAGTAGGCAAAGCTAACATTCCATTGTCAGTCACCAGAATATTTACTGGGCACAGTGCTAGACTTCCCCATGCTCCTCACACATTCCCAGATTCTGGATTTCCATTTCTGCTTGCTGTTTAACTCATTCCTCCTAAGGCAAAAATGACAGTTAGAGACACCAAGTGCTACCTTCCCCTTACAAAAGTGTTTCCCAAACTTCAGTCATTTACAGATCATTTCTTGATTTTTTTCATAGCACAATATCATGAGTACTTAATATTTACCTAATATATTTTTCTTACTATCAACTCACTTTTTAAAATAGCCTGTCCTTAAGCTGTATATATGTATGTGGACATATATGCATATATACATACATGACAATGTCATGTGTATGCCACCTAAAACTATCTCCCTTAATACCAGTAATGCACGTAGTATATATGTGTATTACGCTTTAAGAAACATTCCCTTAAGGGATAGTTGAGAGGATTAAATGGTATAAAATATGGCAGTGCTTCTTTTAAGTCACCCTGAGACTGATGAGAATTGTGGAAAGGACAGCTACTTTTCCATCAGAATCTATTCTCTCCTTCCATAATGTACATTTGTACCTGGAAAGCAGCTGCTCATCCAGGAACTACATTTCCCAGAACTCTTTGAATCTAAGTGTGCGTGGCTATGTGACTATTTATTGTCAATGAATATGAGCAAAACTGATGTGGCCACTTCCAAACCAAAGCTTTTAAGAAGCAGTTATGCCTCTTCTACTTTCTTTTTCCTTGTGTCCAGCTGGATGCAGATGACTAGGAGGTCCTGAGACAGAGGTTCTCTACACTGGCTACAAATTAGAATCATCAGAGGGATTTTTTTAAACATACCAATGCCAGGCCACATCCCAGACCAATTGCATCAGATAGAGCCCAGGTGATGTACCATGTTCATAAAGAAAGTCTCAATATTGTTAAGATGTCAGTTCTACACAAATTGATCTTGACAGTAAACATGATCCAAATCAACATTTCAAAAGGATTTTTTTTTAAAGAAAATGGCATACCAATTCTAAAATTTACACGGAAATGCAAACAACTAGAACAGCCAAAGCAATTCTAAAGGAGAACAAAATTGGAGGACTTGAACTGCCTGATTTAAAAAACTTATAAGCCACTGTAATCAAGATAGTAAGGTATTGGCATAAAGATAGATATATAGATCAATAGCATAGAATAGAAAATAAATAGGCCCACACATATGTGGCAAATCAGGAGCCTATCTACAGAAAATAGTGCCTATAGCAATGAGTTTTAAATTGCTGAATGATCTCTCACAGCTGGCAATGGAAACTTTGATGGTCAATTAGAAACTGCTCATTAGCGCCCCTCCTCAAGCAGCACCCAGGGCACGCACCCTACCTGCCATACCTTAGTTACGCCTCTGGGGGCCAGTTGATTTTTGACAGAAATGACAAGGTAATTTAATGGGGAAAAGGAAATTCTTTTCAACATATGGTGCTAGAAAATATGGGTATCCATATGGAAAAAAATGAACCTTGATCCTTACCTCACACCACACCCAAAAATTAACTCAAAGTGAGTCATAGACCTAAATATAAAAGCTAAAATTATAAATTTTCTAGAAGAAAATATAGGCAAATATCTTCACAACCTGGGCAGAGGCAAAGGTTTCTTAGACATAGAGACTAATAACCATAAATATAAATATTTATAAATTATACTTCGTCAAAATTAAAAAGTCCTGCTCAACAAAAGACACCATTAAGAAAATGATTTACGAGAGAAAATATTCACAAGACATATATCTGACAAAGGAATTATATCTAGACTATATTAAGAACCCTTAAAACCCAATAAAAGATAAACAATCCATTAAAAAAGGGCAAATATTTAGACAGACATTTCATAAAGGAATATAAATAAATGGCCAGTGTATATACAAATGGTCGATAAACACATCAACATATCCTCAACATCATTAGTCATCAGAGAATTGCATATTTAAACCACAATGAGCTACTACTATAAAACCATTAAAATGCCTAAAACTATAAAGCTTGACAAATGTTGGTGAGATGTGGAGCAACCATAACTCTCATATACTGGTGGTGGGAATGTAAATGGTACAATCACTTTGGGGGGGGAAAAAGGGCAGTTTCTTTTAAGTTAAACGTACATCTGCCATAAACTGAAACCAAAAACCAAACCCACTGCCGTCAAGTCTATTCCGAATCATAGCAACCCTACAGGACAGAATAGAACTGCCCCATAGGGTTTCCAAGGAGTGGCTGGTGGATTCGAACCACTGATCTTTTGGTTAGCAGCCAAGCTCTTAAGTACTGCGCCACCAGGGCTCCACCTAGCAATTCCACTTCTAGGTAGATATTCAAGATAAAGGAAAACATGTTCACCCACAGAACTGTACACAAATGTTCATAGGGACTTTATTCATAATACACAAAACTGAACACACACAGATGTTCATCAATAGGTAAGCAGATAAATTGTGGCATATTCATGCAATGAAATACTACTCAGCAATATAAAAGGACTACTGATGCATACAGTGACACGGATGAATCTCAGAAACATTATGCTGTGTGAAAGAAGTCAGGCATGTATGATTCCATTAATATACAATTCTAGAAAATTCAGTTGTTGCTTGGGGATAGGGTTGTGGGAGGGGAATTGACTGCAAACGGACACAAGGACACTCTTTGTGGTGATGAAAGTGATCTGTATCTTGATTATGATAGTGGTTATACATTTTTCAAAACTCATGGAAATGTATACTTTAACCCTTTTGTTACTACATTTTTTCTCCTTAATTTTTTTTTCTTTTTTGATGGCATGTGTTTTCAGTATTGGAATGCACGCTTACTAACTGAGTGTGTTTAAATTTTTGGTTGGTAATATTGATTTTGAGAAATATGATCTGGTAATACAAGCCATCACTGAGGTGAGTAGCACTGTGGCACCACCAATCTGTGGTATGACAATATACCAATGAGATCTATATAACTTATCGCAGGCATCTTTCCATTAGGTTACATGGAGAACCTGTGGTTTTCCAAATATGACACAGAAAAACAGAAACCCATCAGGGCTCCCTAACTATCACACAGGAAAGACATAATTGTGCTTGCAAACTTCATCTCACAGAAATAAAGGGGAATAGGCAAAAGTTTACAAAACCAACATATCCAGGAAGCATCACCTAATAGAATGCTCAACCTACACAAAATGAGGCTCCACCTCCGGTCTGCTGAGCTTCAGGCATTTCAAAAGGGACCTACCTTGACGTTAAATGCGTTAGAATCAGAATAATGCTTTACCTCTGAGGTCCAGAGGCATAAAAAGGCAAGGATAAGAAGGCAGGAGGGGACAGGAAAGCTGGATGAATGGAAATGGGGAACCCAAGGTCAAGAAAGGGAGAGTGTGGGCACATCACAGGGCTGGCAACCAATGTCACAAAACAATATGTATATTAATTGTTTAATGAGAAACTAATTTGCTCTGTAAACCTTCATCTAAAGCACACACACACAAAGTGGCTGGTATAGTGTTAATCCACTAGTACGAGTACAGTTTATTGTGTACAGATTATACCTCAGTAAAGTTGATTTTTAAAAAGTTTACCAGGCCATTGCAATATGCAGCCAGGTTTGGTAACCATTGTTCTAAGGCTTTGTTTCTCAAAGTACATTCCTCAGACCAGCATGATAGGATCCCCTGGGAGTTCATTAGAAATGCAGAATCTCAGCCCCACCCCAGACCTACTGAGTTAAATCTGCATTTTAACAAGATTCTCAGGTAATTCAAATGTACATTAAAATTTGAGAAACACTGGCATAGAGGATAGTGGAACTAAGAGATGGAAGAAGCTTGGGTCCTTGAATCACCACATGGAGGAAAGCCACCTGCTGACCAGGATCACCTGACATGCTAATGTGAGCAAGAAATAAATTTCTCTTGTGTTTGACTCATCTTACTTTTACATATATTTGTTACGGCAGGTTATCCTAACTATAACACAATTGATCTTGCATTCCTGGGGGATCTGAGGGCACAGCCCAAAGTGGTCTCAGTGGAAAGTAACTTTAAAATCTCATGTTTCATGCTACATCTCTAAAATTTACTCATGTTTTCTTTCTATTTTATGGTGTATTTGTGATTGTTTGAATGTGATAATGTTTTCCATTATTCATTGCTTAAATTGCTTTGCTGCTTTCCCCTAAATCCTGGAATAAAACTGAACCTCTAAGAAGATGCTCCATGTCTATCTTGTTACTTTCTTCCAAGGGTTAAGTGTTCCCTTTTTCAGAAGCATGGAGTTGGATGTAAACTAAATAAATGTTCTCCTTGTTGTTCCAGGTAGGATGATCAGATCTGAAAGAGAGCTGTCTGCAAATAGTACTTTAAAGTATAAGAATGACTTTCTAAGTATGCAAGTTCAGAGACTTTGGCAAGGAGAGGAAAACTTGCAAAGGCAAAGCTTCCTTGGCTCTCTCAAATCGTACCACAAAGTGGGTTGCCTACTCCATACAAATAAAGGGCAACAAATGGTTCTGTATATTTAGGATCTTCCAAAAGTTGGTGTGAAGTTCCAGAACTAATTTATTGAGCCCTTACTACATGCCAGATCCTGTGCTGGGCACTTGCCTACATGTGATTTCATTTGATACGAGCAACTTTAAAGAATAGTATTTTTCATCCTTATTTTTGAATGAGGAAAGTGAGGTTTTAAGGGATTATTTACCTTGCCAGACCTCACAGAGAATTGAATATAAAATCGTCTGACTCCAATGCCATCCTCTTTTCAGAGCATCATTGTGCCTTGGGCATCCTCTTGTCTACCTCTTTATCCTAATGTATTCTTATCATTATGAAAGAGAAAGGGCCCTGAGACAGAGAGAAAAATTGAGGGCTCTTGAGTGAGGGAGCGAGTGAGCGAGAGCTGTCTCCTGTAAAGAGCAGGAGCAAGTGAGCCTGTTAAAAGCAAATGGGGCGGACCCCCTTAGCACCCCTCTACCCCGCTTTCACCCAGTCTGAGGCTAAGTGCACCCCACACCTGTTCCCTCTTCATTCTTTCTCATTCCTTTTTCTGTCACGACACCCTGTCCCCTCTGCAATCCCTAGGCTTTTCTCCCTTGTCTCTAGGCCACCTAACTCTCATTTCCCTTTCCTTTCCTTTGAGTCCTAACCACTGCCACCACCACACCTCCCTCTGTCACCATCCCCTGCACTCCTACCCCTACTTCCTTTACTCCTTCAGCTCCCTCTGTTCTTTTCTCTCCTGCTCAGCTTTCAAGGCCCCATTAGGGCCCCACCATTGACTCTGCTCTCACAATGGCTCAGTGACTTTGAGATGAAGTAAAACGTCACTAATTTGTTCTAATTGGGGGGAAAGGTCAGTCTGCCTTAAATGAAAAGTATGAGTGATAGGGATATCTGGCGGGGGGGAATGCAATCTCATTACTTTCAAGTACATAAAGTAATCAAAATGACTGAGACAAGAGGATAAAAGGCAAAGCTATACGTCTTGGAGATCCGTAAGTGGTCTGACAAATAAGCACGGCTCATTTATAATTAGGACATTCAATTTTGGGATACAAATGCTGCTGCTGAGGTCTTCATACTGAAGTAGGCTAATATTTCTCTTGTTTACACAATTAGTTTGTGAAGAAAGCTCTTTCATCATAGATACAGGTACAATCTCATTAGCAGGGTCCAGCGTTTCAGACCGACTTTCTTATGTGACATGGCCTGTAGGAAGAGTGCTTTGTTCCAGCCAATTCTCCAAAAGGAGTAATGGCAAATCAGAACAACAACAAAAATACTCATCTCTCTGGTTGCCTTCTACACAAGAGTTATTATCAATGAAAAAGGTACTCGGTTCCATTCACATTATTTGTGGGTGGGGATGAGAAGGTGTAGGTGAGAGAACTATAATGGATACGAGCAGAGCCAAACCTTAGCTGAGCAGCATGCAGTCAAATAGCCTTAGTTTGGAATCTACTAATTTAGCATTGGTGACAATGCAGGAAGCAGCCTACTTTATTTTTATGCTCTAAGAAATTAATTACAATGGTAAACAAGATTTTTTGGCAGATTTATAAAGCTCCTTAAAACACCAACTCTCCATGAACTGTCCAATACTTTTAAAGCATCCTCATCATTTACCTGCAATTGTTAAGCTTATTAGCTACCGTTCCTACCAATTTGGGGAAGCAGTTACCTAGAAGAAGTCCTTCCTTATCCTATTTCACCTTTATTGTATATGAAAGTAAACAACCCTACTTATTTTATTTTCAGATAGCTTATAATTAAGGCTTCCCACCAATTCAAACTAGCCTCCCCCCATTCTACCTTTCCCATAGCTCAGCAATATTTGGGAAGATACCGGGGCTGAGCTCTACCAAAGTCTCTCTGAACCCGTTTTGTTGTGTGCCGTCGAGTCGATTCTGACTCATGGTCAACTCATAGCAACCCTTAGGAGACCAAGATCCCTGAATTCCCATGAATCCTGGCCCTCTACCCTTAACAGAGTGGAGTTATGTAGGTGACCGCTACAAATGAACATTCCATCATACTTTAACTTGCAGCCTAGGAGGGCTTCTCCGGCACTCATACTAGAGATTTGCCTTGCTATGGAATCATGTGAAATTTGTGATTATTTTCTTCAGATACTAGGAGAGTCAACTGATGCCAAACTACCACTTTGCCTAAAAACCATAAATTAGGGACTATTTCTTACAATTACAGGATTCTTCAGCTTTAACCCAAAGGATTCACAGAAGAGTTCCTTGAAATTGTTCCGTAGGCCAAATCTAGGGAGATAACCATTAGAAATACATTTAAAGGGATTAGTTATGTTTGAAAGCCACTAGAAATGCTGAACAGGGTCATGGGGCTACTTTGAACTCTTCTGATTTGGGGTAGTTTGGAGATCACACAAACACTGTGCATGGAAAGAAGCACCAGGAGTTCTTCACGAGCAGAGTGGGGTGAGGCTATACAGGCTTGAGGAATAGTGGCCAGTACCTGGCAACTTTCAAGGCCAAGTCGGAAGGGAAGCCATTGAATGCAAATTTCAAAAGGAAGTGTCCTAGGGACTGCTGGAAGCGAGAATATGATGACTTCTATCTGGGACTTTAGGGAAAAGAAAAAGTACTCACGTTCCCCCTTTATCTTCCCAATGCCAAATTAACACGATATTGTAATGGTAGCACGGTGAAATTTAATGTGATATTGACACAACCAATATTTTTCAGAAAAGTATTTTCTCTTATGTTTTGTACTATAAAAGGAAGCTAGGCTGCATTCTAAATGTGTTTTTATTCATACTGAGATTCTAATCTCTTCTATGGGTATAATTCACTTTTAACACTAGAACGTAATTCAATAGGAAAATGAAAATTTGTTTACAAATATCTACTTACAATTCTGCATGAAGAAATTTGTCAGATGACCAAGGAAATTATCTAAAAGAGTACATTAAAAGTATTCAAATCTCCAAATTGCAGAATTGCTTATGAGTCAAACAGGCAGACATTCCTTTCAGTACACATTTCCTAAAATGAGGCATACCTAATTTCTGAAGACTGTCCTGAACCCTTAGTCTTCAGGGTTAGAATCATAGACATTCTGAGTAGAAAGGGACCTTAAAGATTATTTAGCCCTGTAATTTTTTTAAACTTCTTTTCTTCAAGGTTTTTCAGAATCTTGCTTAAAAGGCCATTATTCACCATCACCAGTTGCCCTTGAGTCAAATCCAACTCATGATGACCTCATGTGTCAAGTAGAACTGTGCTCCATAGGGTTTCCAGTGGTTGATTTTTTGAAAGTAGATTGCTAGGCTTTTCTTCCGAGGTGCCTCTGGGTGAACTCAAACCTCTAACCTTTTGGTTAGCAACCAAGCACGCTAACTGTTTGTGACACACAGGGACTCCCAAAAGACCATTACAGGAACCTGATAAAGGGGGAGAGTCTCTAATTAAAGTAGGGGGTAAGAGGCCCGAAGCTTAGTCCAGTCCCTCACCACTCCTCATCCCACATTTTCTGAGTGAGGAAGCTAAGGGCTACAGAAACTAAATAACTAGGTTAGGTTCACCCAACAAGTGATAGTGGGTCACCTAATTTTCTTTCATCTTCCTCATGCCCATTTTCTACCACCTTTCACCTCCAATGACACACACATACACACAACCGTCCATGTGAGAAACTTCTCCTGCTTCTTTGTGATGCTTAAGATTGTGTATCAACTAGACTGGGCCATGATTCTGAGAGGTTTGGCAGTCTTATGATGTTGTGATCACTTCCACGTTGAGATTTGATATAATGTGATCACCCCCATGATGGGATCTGCTGTGAGTAGCCAATCAGTTGAAAGGGAGTTTCCTTGGGCGTGTAGCCTGCATGGAATATAAGTGGACATTCTGGCAAGGCTTGTGGCTCTTGCTTGCTCTGGATCTTGCAGCTGGCTCCTGTTCGTCTGACCTCCGGTTTTTGGGACCAGAGCTAGCAGCTTACCTGCAGTCTTGCCTGCCAACCTTGGGATTCGTTGATCTTCGCAGCCTGTGAGCAACAGCCTTACTCTCAGACCTGCCAAGCCTGGGTTCGCCAGCCCCTGCCGCTATGTGAATAAGGAGAAGCCTCCAGCCTGACCCACAGACTTGGGACGTTCCAGTCTCTACAACCACATGAGCCATTTCCTTGACATAAATCTCTCTCTATATATGTATATTTATATGCTTTACTGGTTTTGCTTCTCTAGAGAGCCCAGCCTTAGACATTCTCACAAGCCACTAACATCTCATTGTGAATAGCTTTATTACATTTTATCTCCAAAGAATATTTACATTCCAAAGAGAAAAGTGGGAAGAAGGTAATGCTGAACTAATGAAATGAATCACTAAAGACAGCATGATGGGCTGAGGCAAATTTTGTTGTGTGTGGAATTCCTCAACTCTCACTCTGTAGGCATCCTCATATTTACCCAATATTTAAGGCTAACCTACTGGCTTATTTGAAAAGAGTAGCCTGGGAGGGAGGCATCAGTAGGAATTTGCATTTAGAACATTTTGGTTTTGAGAGTTGAACAAGCAGAATGAGGGTGAAAGGTGTTCCCACTCCTATTTAGCAGGCTTCCATTTCACTGCACTCCTTTTCTGAATAGGTGCAATGTCCCAGAATACTTTGCTTTGTTTCCTCAATGGCAAGTAGAGAGGCCTGTGTGAGTGTGTGAGTGAGTGAGTATGTGTGTGTAGTAAGAGAAAGACTGAGACTCATGGAAAGAGACACAAAGACACACAGACACACACACAGAGACATACACTTACACAGAGACAAAAAGAGACAGAGAGAGAAACACACACACATACAGAGATACACACATTTCATACACAGAGAAACAAGACAGTGAGTGAGCATGACAGAACAACGACATGCACACAAATAAAGAGTGAAACCGAGAGAATGAGATTTAGAGTGAGACTGAGAGACAGAGTGAGATGAATACAAAGAAATAGAGTGAGAGACAAATACACAGAGACAAAGAGACAGAGGAAAAGAAACTGATAGAGAGATGGAGAGAAACTGAGACAGAAAAAAAAAGGAAAATCATAATAGGGGAAGAGAAAAATCACTCCCACTCTTTTTTATCCTCATTGCAAACCTTCAATGTTTGTTGCTTTTGTGTCCTATGTAATCTGGAAATTAAATTTTAGTAGCTCCTATTCACAGGCAAACTACTTAGAGCAGTATCTGTGATTCAGAGGCAAAAATTTAAATCTGACTATAGAAAACATGTATTGTTTTCTATTTTATTTACCAAATTTTATTTATTTTTAAATTTTATTTTTGGTGAAAATATGCACAGCAAAACCTGCTCCCCTTCCACAGTTTCCGAACGTAAGTTATCAATGACACTGGGTAAATTCTTCACGTTGTGTCAACATTCTTGATATTTCTGTTCTAGTTGTTTCACTTCCCTTTACTTAATCTCCCTGCCCTCCCAACCTTCTCATCTATGCTTTAAAATAGCTGTTGACCCTTTGGTCTTATATAGATATTTTCTTTTTTTAAGTAACACAATACTCAAGGGGACAATTTACTCTTTGGGTAAACTGTTATTTAGTTTAAAGGTGACTTCAGGGGATAGTTTCATTCAAGGTTTGAAGAGTAACTCAGGGCCATAGTCTCAGGGACTCCTCCAGACTCAGTAGGTTCAGTAAATCTGGATTCTTCAAGAATTTGAAGTTCTGTTCCACATTTTCTCTCTTTTTATCAGGATTCATTTATTGTGTTCCTGTTAAGAACCGTCAGTAGGGGTAGCTGGGCACCATTTACCAAATTTTATTATTTGGGAATCACAATGATGGGAGTATGGGATCCAAAGCTGGGGCTGAGGCTGACAGGGGAATGATATGATGAATTGACTCAGAATTCCAGACCTCTGGTGCTAGAGATGGGGGCCTTGTGGTGCAGTGGTTAAGTGCTCAGTTGCTAACTGAAACGTCAGTGGTTTGAACTCATCAGCTGCTCCACGGGAGAAAGATGTGGCAGGCTGCTCCTGTAAAGATTACAGCCTTGGAAACCCTATGGGGCAGCTCTACTCTGTCCTATAGGGTCTCTATGAGTCGGAATCGACTTGAGGGCAATAGGGTTTTTTTGTTTTTTTGGTTTTTTTGATGCTAGAGATGCACACCCCACACCAGCCCTTTCCTACTATGTGCTTTCTGGGTTTATGCACCAATGTAAGGCAGATGCACAGGCTGAAGGTACCCCATTTTCAGTATGTCTGTGTACCTGTCTCTCATTGCAGTCTTAGGGTCTCCTCTATGCTCTTTGGGTGGGGGGTGCTCCCTGCAGCAGAGAATTCTCCATACCTGTTCCGCCAGGAACCTTCCAATTGCCATCTAACACTATACTCTATAATAGTTCCAATGTAAGAATGCAAAAAAAGAAGCCCAGACAATCTCACAAATCCATGAACTGTATGTGGTTTCAACCATTGATCAGATCTAATAGTTTGGAGCCTCTTTCTTCAATGAGAGAGACAGAAAGAGAAGACAGAAGAAAAAGAAGAGAAATTAATGCCTATAGCCACCAAAAAAGTGTACAAGAATGTTTACAGCAGCTTTATTGAAAATAGCCCCAAACTGGAAACAACACAAATATTCACCAGTACGACAAATGAATAAATTATGGATAAATAAGTTATTATATATTCATACGGCAGAATATTGCACAGCAAACAAAAAAAGAATTACTGATACACACAACATGGATGAACTTCACAGACATGAATAATGAGTGAAAGAAGCTAGACACAAAAGAGTAGATACTATATGATTCCATGTATATGAAGCTCAAGAATAGACAAAGCTAATCAATGGTAATAGAAGTCAGAATGATGATTACTTCTGGAGGAATGGTATTAACTGGGAAGGAGTCTGAGGGAGACTTCTTTGGTGTTAGAAATGTTCTGTATCTTCATCTAGGTCAGAGGTCAGCAAACTACAGCCAGATCTGACCCGCCACCTGTTTTTGTATGGCCCATGAGCTAATGATGGTTTTTACATTTTAAACACTTGGGGAGAAAATAAAAAGAAAAATAGTTGGTGACACATGAAAATTATATGAAATTCAAATTTCAGTGTCCCAAAATAAAGATTTATTGGCACATAGCCACACCATTTGTTTACGTATTGCCTATGGGTGATTTTGTGCTACAATGGCAGAGTAGTTGGGACAGAGGCCACATGGCCAACAAAGCCTAAAATATTTACTAACTGACCCTTTACAGGAGCCCTGGTGGCACAGTGGTTAAGAGCTCGGCTGCTAAACAAACCAAAAGGTCAACAGTCCAAATCCACCAGCCGCTCCTTGGAAATCCTATGGGATAGTTCTACTCTGTCCTATAGGGTTGCTATGAGTCAGAATCAACTCAATGGCAATGGTTTTTTTTGGACCCTTTACAGAAAAAGTTGCTGATCCCTGATCTAGGTGGTAGTTATATGGGTGTAGACATATGCAAACACTCACTGACCTGTATATTTAAGATTAGTGTACTTTATGCACTTTACTGCATATCATACCTCAAAAAATTTTTTCAAGATATACAGAAAGGAAGATTAATAAGGATACTTACTCAGATGCTTGATGCACATTAGATTCAGAAATGAAATGCTGAATCCAGTCTCTTATTCACGTTCCTTCTTATGGATGAGAATAACTCCCTTATACACCTTTTTTTATAACCCAGGTATTATGTACATTAATATTACTAACAACTTTTATATAATCAATCAGAAAAGTTCGTTCAAATTATGAAATCCAGAATGACTTCTTGGAAGTAGGAAAAAACTGTGATTAATAAGTCATTTCCTATTCACTTTTTAAAAAGAAGGGCAAAACAGTAAAATTAAAAACTGTTTTGGCAATAACAGAACATCTGACTCTCATTGGTGGTCCACTTCTGAGTCATGTATTAAATCACTGTTAAAGGTCATCATGACTTGTCTGAACAGCCATTTGTGTTATTAACTAAAGAACTGCTTAAAAAAAAAATCTCCATGCTACTCTTTCACAGGAAAATATCTGTCACTAAAAAGAGGCCAGGGTAAGCCAAATGACAGTGATAAATGCACTATAAACATTTCTTGTTGGAAGCTTGTAATGATGTGATTTCTTTACATTGTCAAATTTGTCCTAACTTTAGTTTCATACTTTGGCTGTTTCCAATATTTATAAATTGTAATGTATGTGAAGGAGCACATTTCAGTGTAAAAAGAAAAGGAGAACTGGAAACTATATCGACAAGATGGCTTCAGGGTGGGAAATGCATTTGTTTCTGAAAGCCAGAATACAAGTTTAAAATCGCAGGCTGGCAGTCAGACAAGTCAGTGACAGCTTTTTCATTAAATCTTGGCTAAATTGTATAGTTTTGTTGTTGCTGCTGCTGCTGCTGCTGTTACAGCTACAGTTGTAAACCAAACAGTATGAGAGCGATCCAAATAGAGTGGCAAGATAAAACAGGTCGATTTTGTTAATCAGTTTGAGCTCTTCTTTCCTCCTATTAATGACACTTCATATTTCTCATCTAATTCACATTCACCCTTAGTTATTCCAACCAAGCAGATTTCACCTGTGTGGAAATACCGAGCAGCATTTACATTAGGGGTGCGAGACTTCTCCAGTTCATCTCCAATTCCTTTTTTTATGAACTCTGTTATCTGATCCCCATCTTGAAGTGTTGGGTGGTTTTACCTCCAATTAGAAGTCTGCCTGGCAAATAAAAGATCTGTGTTTTTACTTGGGAAAATACCCCACCATGGGGTTGTTAGAGGCCTAAATGAAATAATGTATGTAAAATTCCAGGAGAGCAGTAGCACTGTTGTCAGATTTGTAAGAATCTGATTTGGCCCCTCCACTGAATTTCGTGGTAGTTAAGCCCGGATTGAGTGGCATGGTTAAGAGCTCAGCTGCTAACCAAAAAGTTGGCAGTTCAAATCCACCAGCTGCTCCTTGGAAATCCTATGGGGCAGTTCTACTCTGACCCATAGGGTTGCTATGAGCTGGAATCAACTCAATAGCAACAGGTTTGGTTTTTGTTTTTTAGAGTGAAATATAAGTAGTTTTATAGCAGCGCTGTCCCAGCAATTTTCTGTAATGATGGAAATGTCCTGTATCTGCACTGTACAATTCAGTAGCCACTAGACACATGTGGCTATTGAGCACTTGAAATATGCCTAGTATGACTCGGACACTGCCTTTTAAAATGTATTTAAGTTTTAACTCAAACCCGTTGCTGTCAAGTCAATTCCAATTCATAGTGACCCTATAGGACAGAGTAGAACTGCCCCATAGGGTTTCTAAGGCTGTAATCTTTATGGAAGCACACTGCCACATCTTTCTCCCGCAGAGAAGCTGGTAGGTTCAAGCTTAGTGCTTAACCATTGAGCCACCAAGGCTCCTCCGTATATAAATTTAGTTAATCTAAATTTAAATAGCTACGTGTGACTGGTGGCTACCCTATGGGTCAGTACAGCCTTAGGGGACTAAGTTTTCTTTTCTGAAGTAGCTTTAAATTAAGTGTTCTTATCTTTTTTTTTTTTTTTCTTATTTGTGCCATGGGCCCATTGGGAAGTCTGGTGAAAGCTGTTGGACCCTTTCTTAAAAATCTTCAATTTTCGAAAGCATAAAATTAAGTACTTAGGATTAAAAAAAAAAAAGCCAAACCGTTGCCACCAAGTCAATTCCAACTCATAGTGACTCTATAGGACAGAGTAGAACTGCTGCAAGGAGCGCTGGTGGATTCGAACTGCTGACCTTTTGGTTAGCAGCCGAGCTCTTAACCATTGCGCCACCAGGGCTCCAAAGGAAACCAATTATACTGAAATACAGTTTTCAAAATATTTTGAAAAACATACTTGTGGTGTGTTTTGTTTATATGTGCTTTGTTACTAATGCATTAAATAATAAGACAGAGTAGCTGCTCTAATAAATGCTATAATTTCAAAATATAAACTGTATTTCAAAATACTGTAACAACTGTAATGTGATATCCAAATATCTGTGATTATTTCTGGAGACAAATTACAGGTACTGTTAATAGTACAAGGAGCCCTGGTGGCACAGTGGTTAAGCACTCGGCTGCTAACCGAAAGGTTGGCAGTTCAAACCCCACCAGCCGTTCAGTGGGAGAAAGATGTGGCAGTCTGCTTCTGTAAAGATTTATAGCCTTGGAAACCCTATGGGGCAGTTCTACTCTGTCCTATAGGGCCGCTATGAGTCAGAATCAACTCGAGGGCAGTAGGTTTGCTTTGGTTTGGTTAATAGTACCATAGTTTGTTGCCTATGTTCATAATTTAACAAAATGCTAAATTTCAATTAGAGTTTAGCAAAAGTAAAGATATAATTGTTTTCCTTACAAATGCATGTGCCCCTTTAATTATATTCATGAACTCTTTGGGGGGGTCCATGGATCCTAGATTCAGAACCCCTGCTTTAAATGATCACTGAGATGATGAAAAAGGATGAGGAGTTCTAAGGAACTTCATCATGTTCTATGATCAATAAAACACAACTAAGGCAAAACTATGGAGCCCTGGTGGCGCAACGGTTAAGCGCTCTGTTGCGAACCGAAACGTTGACAGTTTGAACTCACCCAGAAGCTCCGAGGGAGAAAGACCTAGCAATCTGCTTCCGTAAAGATTACAGCCTAGAAGACCCTATGGGGCAGTTCTACTGTCACACTGGCGTCACTATGAGTCAAAAATTGATTCAACGACACCTAAGAAGAACAAGGCACAACTAAGATTTAGGCCATCGCAAAATTCCAAATGCCTTCCTTTACAATTTCCCTAACTTCCATTTCTTCTTCATCTTCAGCTGAAGCCATTACCTATATTTTAATCATTTCTTCACTATTGTGTTTTTTCTCCTTCATATCCAGCCCATCTTCTCTCTCTGCAATGGCTCAAAATGCTTCTGTTAAAATTCTCCTCCATTCTTGTTACCATGGTCACCTTTCGAAATCCCTCTTCAAACCTCTTCTCTGACTCCCAAATTGCTTGCTATGAAGGATGGAAACTTATTATCCTTATCTGAAAAGCTCAGTCACATCACTTTGCCTCCGTCTTTCATTTCTTCTCCTCCCACAAGGGTTGGCTCAGAAAGTGACATGTGCAGTCCAGGGCTGTGAGCTGGAGGCACTCAGTCCTTGGTTTTCTCAATGCAAAGTCCTAGCATCAGGATCCAAGTGGAAGCTGATTCTGTCACAGGCTCAAGGAGATGTCACCCTGGACAAACTCACACTGCCATTCTCCTTTGTTACTTTAGGATGTTGTTGTCATTTGGGAGACTCTTAACCTGATCCTGTGCTAAACCTTTGTCCATCTATCTAACCAACTTCCTCTCTCCCCCTTTTCAAACTTTTAAAATGTTTCTTTTTAAAAAAAAAAACAATTTCCTGTACTTTCTTTCACTTCTGGAGAAAATCAGTGATAAACTCATAAATCCAGCCCTCAACATCTGTCCCCAGAACATTTTTCTAGTCCATCTCTGTGCAAAAATCAATTTCAACTTGTAGGAGCCTACTCTGGTTCCTGTCACAAAACTGCAAGCCAAAGGGAAGTCTGCATATATGTATTGCTTAGAAAAGACCATTTGATTACACTTAATCTCTTAACCACGCACTTTCACTCTTCAGCCAAGCTCTGTAGCAATACAGCAGCAGGGCTGTCTTTAAATAGAAAAGATAATATGCATAGGTAAGAGATGGGAAAAAAGAACAATAAGCAATTCTGTTTATCATTCAACAAGTAAGTTTATTCTGTATTTCTTTAACCAAAGGCGTCCACGGTAATATGCGACTATTAGGAAGCATTCAGCATAATGGAACCATTTCCATGCCCAGGTAGATGGTCCATTGTAATATTGATTTGTTTTTCCACAATGATGAATCTGCACACAAAGATACTCTCCCCCTCGCTCCCACTTGTACATGTGATAGTCTTTTCCTATAAATAAAATACCTGATCCTATATTGTTTGCACTATGTTCAGGGGAGGGAGAGAGTTAAACTGAACTTCAGGCAAGCTCTTAATTACTCATTTGTCCTGGAATCAAGTAGAAATTTCCTTACAATTATTCTTCTCATGGCATTGTTAAAATATTTCCCAGTCACCCACCCCAAAAAATCACAACCCCTCTCCCGCATGCACATGCACATACACACACCCCAAGACTAATCTCCCAAACCACTGAAATCAAACAAAACAAATCCTGAGGTGGACTATGTGTGCATAATACTTCCCACATTTCTCTTTTGGCTTCAAAACATTTATTTTCACTTGCTAACTCAATATATACAAAGCTTTTATCGCTAGTATCTGCAGGCTAGGGTAGAAATAGGAGTCCTAGAATAAGCTTCAGAAGAAGAAAAATTCTGCTCCAATAAACTAGTTGGAGATCCTCTGAACTCAACTATAACAAGGTAAAATCAGTGGGTGGAAGGAGGGAGGGGAAGAGCAGCAGGCTGCCGGTTTGTGTTTGGACATATTGAGTTTTAGAGTCTGCCAGAATATTGTGGAGATATCCAGCAGGATGTTAGAAATTCACGTATATTTGTAGCTCACAAGTTTTACATTTTACCCCGAGGTACCAGACTCATACTTTTAGATATTCATAGTCTGATCAGAGTAGAAAGGTTTACTTAGACAACTTCCTTACAGTAATAGAAACAAAACATTTCTACTAATGAAAAGAAATGAATTAATGAATTTATGACTGTTTTCTTGTTTAGGGCATTGCCCTTGGTTCAGTCTTTGGCCCTTAAAACACATAAGTTTTAGAAGCATTTGCCCCTAAATAGCATATTTTTGGTCCTTAGCCTGTTTTACATAACAAAATGTTGACTTACATCTATATCATCATGACATCATGAGAAGCACTCCATTTTGCACTCTATTTTCCAGAAGCAACAATTATTATCTCTGTTCCTTTCGTCATCTAAACATTTCCTCTGAGCTCTAGAGTTCAGCTACCTTTTCAGGAAGTTGAAATCTGAAGGCTGGCCTCTTACAGATAAAAGAGAAGGATGTTTAATCATCTTCGAGAATTAAGCACACTATATTTCTAATGATACTAATAAAGTCAATAAAATTGGATAAGCTAATTGTCTCCCAGAAGAAATGTCTCCTGCATCCTCTTTACACATCTACCATTACCTAGGTAATTTAGGCAAAAAGCTTCTGCTTTTTACATGAATTACCTTGGATTGTTATGTGGTTGTTTTCAGCTTGAATTGTCCAGACTGTTATAGTGTGGGTCTGTGAAAGAAAAGCAGGCTGCATTCAAATAGATGTGGGAGTGGGATTTTATGCATTAGGTGCATGTCATTGATTGCTGCTGCCTTTGATGTTTGCAAAGAATATCTTTTGTGGAGAGCACAGTAGACATGGTACATAGAAGCACTTAGGGATCTTTACAGCCAAATCTAAATGATAATAATAGGATACAGATTAATCTATATGCTCTAATAAAGAAGTGCACACCTCAGACCAAATATTTTAGTGGTCCTAGCTTCACTCGTGTGTTGGTTATTTTTTGGATCCATACTGGACATCTTTGTAACAGACGTTATGCAAAATGTTAGCCATGAAAAGAAATTGTAAACAGAACTGGTTTAATAAGTGGATTAAAAATAAGATGATCAGATGGTCCATCCTGGTCCAGCCTATACCATCTTGGTATGGGAACCTTTAAGTGAGTAGTCAAGTAACCATGAAAAGTCCCACAGTGGGGCTCAGTTAAGGGTCAAGATACCCTGCGTCTAGTTAAAGACATGCCATGAAGGGCTTTGGAAAGTTTTGTAAATTATAATACTTAAGTTAAACCAATAAAGATACTTTTATCAATTATAATATGTAAACAAAGACACTCACAAGTGTTCTCTATGTGTCCAAAGTCACCTGATCCTGGACTTGCAAGTAACATTTGGAGAATTAGGAAACCCTTAGGCTAAGATTAATGTTTCCTCTTTGGACTGGGGTTAGGAGGAAATATGAGCAGAATCCTCCTGACTGCCTTGTCCTGCCTGCAGCAGTGCCCCTCTAACTTCTCCAACACTTGCCAGAGTGTAAACTATACAAAATGTCAAGGAATTGTCCTGGCAATTCGGCCCATAGTGACTGCTTCAAAACACAACAAGTTGAGTTCAAGGGCAGATTGTACTTGCTGTATGCTTCCACATTACTAACAATTACATACATGATAAACTCATAGCTTTTGAAATGTAGTTTTCAAATGCACACACATCCCCCAGTAAGACTATGCTAAAGAATGTCATGTGTAGACATCCAGTGAATTAGGGATGATCTCAGCAATATATAGAGTTGGTTGACACTAGAAACCATGATTAATATTGAAAGCAGTAGTCAAATTTGGCCTTGGAGTAGAGAAGGACTCCAGTGAGTAGTTATTTAAAGAAGACTTTCTGTGATATGAAGAATGGCATTTTAAAACCATGTTAATCTGATTTGGAGATCAAATCACCACTTATGACATAGTTTCTACAGGATGACCCTCTCTGACTTCTCTAAAACTCAGTATCTGGATTGAGAATTGCCTGTTGTTAGCTGGGAGGCTGTATACTTATTCCAATGACACTGCCATTGGGGAAAAAAATAGTTGGGAACCTATATAGAGAAACTGTTTTCAAAGTCAATTTCCAAATCACCCAAGAAAACCAGCCTTATTGAATTGCAGGCACATGTCAATTTAACCCAAAATTATAATTACTCACCTTGTTTGGCTTTCTCGTTCACCAGTTTGGCTCCAAGCAACTCTTAACTGTTCCCCAATTCAATTTCTCCTCCAAAGAAGAAACATTTCCTGCCCCTAAGAAAATCCCAAGGAATAGCTCACAGGCTCTGAAGACAATTTCAAAGAGGGTTTACAAAGATACTTTTTAACACCAGTAGCCTATGTTGGAATAAGTTTATAAACTTCAAGGGTACCATTTTGAATGTGTGAGAAATCATTTTGATAAATTTCTGATATATTTGTATGAAATGTTTTTTAAAGCATATATCACCTCTCATCTGTCGGTTTGTCATATGGTGGTGGCTTGCCAATTGCAGTGCTCCCGGAAGCTATGCCCCTGGTATTTCAAATACCAGCAGTGTCAACCATGGTGGACAGGTTTCAGCTGAACTTCCAGACTAAGACAGACTAGGAAGAAGGACCTGGCAGTCTACTTCTGAAAAAACTGGCCAGTGAAAACCTTATGAACAGCAGCAGAACATTGTCTGATATAGTGCCGGAAGATGGGCCCCTCAGGTTGGAAGGCACTCAAAATATGAGTGGGGTAGAGCTGCCTCCTCAAACTAGAGTCGACCTTAATGACATGGATGGAGTCAAGCTTTGGGGACCTTCGGTTGCTGATACGACACAACTCAAAATGAGAAGAAACAGCTGCAAACATCCACTGATAATCAGAATGTGGAATGTATGAAGTATGAATCTGGAAAAAATTGGAAGTCATCAAAAATGAAATGGAATGCATAAAGACCCATGTCCTAGGTATTAGTGAGCTGAAATGGACTGGTATTGGCCATTTTGAATCAGACAATCATATGGTCTGCTATGCCGGAAATGACAAATTGAAGAGGAATGGCGTTGCATTCATCATCAAAAAAAAAAAAAAAATTTCAAGATCTATCATGAAGTACTATGCTGTCGGTGATAGGATAATATCCATATGCTCACAAGGAAGACCAGTTAATATGATTCTTATTCAAATTTATGCACCAACCATTAAGGCCAAAGATGAGTAAACTGAAGATTTTTACCAACTTCTGCAGTCTGAAATTGCTCAAACATGCAATCAAGATGCATTGATAATTACTGGTGATTGGAATGTAAAAATTGGAAAAGAAGAAGGATTAGCAGTTGGAAAATACGGCCTTGGTGACAGAAACGATGCTGGAGATCACATGATAGAATTTTGCAAGACCAATGACTTCTTCATTGCAAATACCTTTTTTCAACAACATAAACAGCAACTATACATGAGGACCTAACCGGATGGAAAACACAGGAATTAAATTGACTATATCTGTTGAAAGAAGCCATGGAAAAGCTCAATATCATCAGTCAGAACAAGGCCAGGGGCCGACTGCAGAACAGACCATCAATTGCTCATATGCAAGTTCAAGCTGAAGCTGAAGAAAATTAGAACAAGTCCATGGGAGCTAAAATACAATCTTGACTATATCCCACCTGAATTTGGAGATCATCTCAAGAACAGATTTGACACATTGAACGCTCATGACCGAGACCAAGATGAGTTGTGGAATGACATCAAGGACATCATACATGAAGAAAGCAAGAGGTCATTTAAAAGACAAGAAAGAAAGAAAAGACCAAAATGAATGTCAAGAGAGACTCTGAAACTTGCTTTTGAATATAGAGTAGCTAAAGCGAATGGAGGCAATGATAAAGTAAAAGAACTGAATAGAACACACTCAACATTTCTCAAGCTGAATGAACTGAAGAAAAAATTCAAGTTTTAAATTACAATTCTGAAAGATTCTACAGGGAAAATACTGAACGACGCAAGAAGCATCAAAAGAAGATGGAAGGAATACAGAGTCACTGTACCAATGAGAATTTCAGGAGGTAGCATATGATCAAGTACTGATGGTACTGAAAGAAAATGTCCAAGCTGCACTGAAGGCATTGGTGAAAAACAAGGCTCCAGGAATAGACGGAATACCCATTAAGAAGTTTCAACAAATAGATGCAGTGCTGGAGGTGCTCACTTGTCTATGCCAAAAAATTTCGAAGACAGCTGCCTGGCCAACTGACTGGAAGAGATCCATATTTGTGTCCATTCTAAAGGAAGGTCATCCAACAGAATGGGGAACTTATTGAACAATATCATTAATATCACACACAAGTAAAATTTTGCTGAAGATCATTCAAAAGTGGTTGCAGCTGTACATTGACAGAGACCTGCCAGAAATTCAAGCCAGATTCAGAAGAGGACACGGAACAAGGGATATCACTGCTGTTGTCAGGTGGATCTTGGCTGAAAGCAGAGAATACCAGAAAGATGTTTGCCTGTGTTTTGTTGACTATGCAAAGGCATTTGACTGTGTGGACATAGCAAATTATGGATAACATTGTGAAGAATGGGAATTCCAGAACACTTAATTGTGTTCCTGAGGAACTTGTCCATAGACCAAGAGGCAGTTGTTCCAACAGAATAAGGGGATACTGCGTGATTTAAAGACAGGAAAGGTGTGCATCAGGGTTCTATCCTTTCACCATACTTATTCAATCTGTATGCTGAGCAAATAATTTAAGAAACTGGACTACATGAAGAAGAACGGGGCATCAGGATTGGAGGCAGACTCATTAACAACCTGCAATATGCAGATGACACAACCTTGCTTGCATAAAATGAAGAGGACTTGAATCACTTACTCATGAAGATCAAAGACTACAGCCTTCAGTATGGATTGCACCTCAACATAAAACAAAAATCCTCACAACTGGACCAATAAGCAACATCATGATGAACAGAAAAACTTCAAGTTGTCAAGGACTTCATTTTACTTGGATCTATAATCAACACCCATGGAAGCAGCGGTCAAGAAACCAAACAATGTATATATAGTATTAGGCAAATCTGCTGCAAAGGACTACTTTAAACTGTTAAAAAGCCAAGATGTCACCTTGAGGACTAAGGTAGGCCTGACCCAAGCCATAGTACTTTCAGTTGCCTCATATGCATGCGAAAGCTGGACAACGAATAAGGAAGACCGAAGAATTGATGCCTTTGAATTATGGTGTTGGTGAAGAATATTGAATATACCACGGACTACCAATAGAACAAACAAATCCGTCTTGGAAGAAGTACAGCCAGAATGCTCCTTAGAAGTCAGGATGGCAAGACTTCATCTCACGTACTTTGGACATGTTATCAGGAGGGACCTACCAGTCCCTGGAGAAGGACTTCATGCTTGGTAAAGTAGAGGGTCACTGAAAAAGAGGAAGACCCTCAACAAGATGGACTGACACAGTGGCGGGAACAATGGGCTGAAGCATAACAAGAATTGTGAGGATGGTGCAGGACTAGGCAGTGTTTCAGTCTGGTGTACATAGATTCGCTATGAGTCAGAACTGACCTTACTGCACCTAACAACATGATATTTTAGAGTGCACAACAGTTGGGTTTTCAGGGATTGGTTCCTTGTCTGCCCAGCTAGATTGTAAGTGTTAAGAGAGGGACTGTGGATTCTTTGTAGTAGTCCTATCTCTGGTCCTATGTGGTGTCTTGCAAAGATTTGCTACTTAGTGGAAGTTTTAGGTTGATAATCAATATGGCTGCATAGTCTCTTGAGTCTGGTATTTAAGATCTGGGCATGAAAATACTAGTAAATCTCATCGGGGCTGTTTCACACAGAACATATACATGTAATAGGAAAAAAATTGCATGAAATAGAAGGAATGTATAAAAAGAATGGATGATGGCATAGTCCCAAAATTAGCTTTTAACACAAAACAAATGGAAGAAAATAGAGAAGATCCCAGAAGATGGAAAGATCAATCTCATTTTTTGAACATAAGAACAGAACTATATATTGAAATTTACAACTCAATCTGACAGTTTGGGTGTAAGGCTCATTCTACAAACTACTCCACCTTTCTCCCCCAATTCTCAAGCCTTCCCAGACTCTCGCTCCATCCTATCCTGTTAACTAGCTCCACATACGACATTCAGTTAATCAGGTCCTAGTTCACAAACATTGCTGGAAATGGCTCCAGATCTCAAAAACAAACTTATTACCTTATTGTCAGTTTCTGGAATTAGTTTCTAAATGCTGTTGAATATATTTCAAAGAGCAACATTTTCCCAATTTATAAAAATAGACCTATAATTTGGAAAAGGATAGTGAGAATAGCAGCACAACTGGAAGAATGTAATCTATGTCACTGAATAGAACATGTAGAAATTTCTGAAATGGTGTATCTTTGGCTATGTATATTTTCACCAAAAAAAAAAGGTCCTCCAAGGTCAAGAAGGGAGAGCATTGACATGTCGTGGGGTTGTTAACCAATGTCATAAAACAATATGTGTACTGACTATTTAATGAGAAATTATTTGTTCTGTAAACCTTCACCTAAAGTACAATAAAAAAATTTAAAAAAATACACCAAAACACAGGCTAACAAAACTAGTGCCTTAATGAAAAAAATTACACAGATAGATATTTTAATCCTATGTTGTGTTCTTTAAAACATGCAAATGAAATCTGGGTTGTTATTGAGGAGATAAAATGAAAAATGATGATGTTGGCAAGAACAAGAGTACGAATATTCATGAAGAAGGACAAGAATATATTTCCCTAAAATGTAGTGCTCTTTTTCCCAGGGGAGGCCATCTGGCCTCTTTGATTGCTAGTTAGACCCAATTAGCACAAAATGGAGATACTACCTTATTGGGTTTCACTACAAGCCTTCTGGTTTCATCCGTAATCTTCTGGTTTTCTCGCAAATGTTTTCTGTTAATAGTACAAATTGAAAACAACAACAGCAACAACTCATCTTTAAGTTGAGTAGAGTCCACCAGGGCTCAAGTAAACACTCCTCATTAATATCTATAACCATTGCCTTATCCCAGAGAGGCAGAGATGATAACAACTCGAGCCTGCTCATGCACGCAAACTGTTCTGTTGGCCATTGGAACAGCCAGTCAGCCAGCTGACCACTTCTCTTTGTCTACGCTGCCAGCACCTGAGGTCCTGGGAGTCTCTTGAGTGGAGGAGTGGCAATGGTGTCAGAAACAATATTTCTCCTGATTTTGCACACATTTCCTCAAAGTGAGTCATGACAACACTAGAGTGAAAGAGCCTTACATCGCTTTAAAATTGAGCACAAGGATAACACTCGACGGTAATGGGTTTTCTTTGGTTTTGGAACCTATTTACAAGTTATAATCACTGGTACATAACTCCAACTCCCTGAATACTGCCTGTTTTCTCAGTGTTTTGGTCTAAGTTTCTTCACCTTAGCTGTTTGCTGGTGAAGGCTGTTCTCTCCTTAGTCTAAATTTTCCTCTTAGAACATTTTTCTCCTGGTTAATGTTCCACCAGTCCCCTATTACTGTCTCATATATCTCAGTCCCAGCCACTCCTTCATATAGTCTTCATTGTTCTATAAATTAATTTAGTTTTTTTCTGGAGAAGATAAAAAGCGGCAACACCTAATTACCCAAGTTTTAATCAGATATAAAACCAAAAACCAAACCAGTTGCCGTGGAGTTGATTCCGACTCATGGTGACTCCATGTGTTTCCGAGTAGAACTGAGCTCCACTGGGTTTTCCATGGCTGTGATTTTTCAGAAGCAGATTGCCAGACCTTTCTTCCGAGGAGCCCTGGTGGCACAGTGGTTAAGAGTTCGGCCGCTAATCAAAAGGTCAGCAGTTCAAATACACCAGCCACTCCTTGGAAACCCTATGGGGCAGTTCTACTCTGTCCAGCTGGGGCACTATGAGTTGGAATTGACTTGAAGGCAACGGGTTTGGTTTGTTTTTTTGTTGTTGTTTTCTTCTGAGGCACCTCTGCGTGGATTCAAACTTTCGACTTTTGGTTAGTAATCATCTAGCACTTAATCATCTGCATCACCCAGCGAATCCTTAATCAGATATAAACCGATTGCCGTCGAGTCGATCCCAACTCATAGCAACCCTACAGGACCGAGTAGAACTGCGCCATAGGGTTTCCAAGGCCGTAATCTTTAAGGAAACAGACTGCCACATCTTTCTCCTGCAGAGCAGCTGGTAGGTTAGAACTGCCGACATTTCAGTTAGCAGCTGAGTGCTTTAACCACTAAGCAACCAAGGCTCCTAATCAGATATAGTAACCACTAAATTTGCATGCAATTGTGATAAATGAATGATACAACTAGTATAGAGTAGGGTAGTGTTTCCAAAGTATGGCATGCATACCATTTGTGATATGTGAGATGATTTTACATGTTACATGGACTAGTATTTTTTTAATAATATTTTATTGTGTTTTCTCTGAAGGTTTACACAGCAGTTTAGGTTCCTATTCAATAATTGGACTAATACTTTTTTAAAAAATAGTTTTATACTTCTTTTGTTTTATGGGTACATACACACACACACACACACACACACACACACACACACACACACACGGATGACTAACACTAGAAAACCGTGATGTCACAAATTCTATTGCCTAGGTTAACATTAAAGTTTTTAGAAAGCAAGAGAGTCAATTTCATAATTAAGTGAATAATAGTATAGGCATTAACACAGATATGGCAAAATCAGGAAAGTGGTACCCAAAAGACCAAAGTTTGAGAAATATTTGAGTCTTGGTTAAGAACTCTCCCACATTTTAAAGCCCTGCTCTGCCACTTATCAGCTGTGTGATTCTGGGCAAGTCCTCCTCATTGACTCAGGTTTCTTCATCCAAGAAATGCACTGATAATAACATCTACATCACAGAGATAAAAAAACAGAACAGACATAACCTTCCTTTCTTCCTGAAATAAATAAGTATATCCAAATTAGAACTGGTCTTTCAAGCAGGATGAAAGGAAGGAAAACTATAGTAATCAGACAAAATACAGCAACATCTAGCAGGCAGAGGCATTAGATGGGGAGGAATGATTTGAGGGGGCAAATAGAAGCTTTATTCAACAATCTCCCAGGACATCAAAAATTCCTTTTCTTCTTCATCTTTTTTTTTTTTTTTTTGGTAGATATTAAGAGTAGGTTGGGTTGTATAACAAACTCTCACCTGGAATAAGAGATTGTGCTCTTCTAACAACCTTTGCATACCTTTGCATTTACCGTATTTGTTTAGAGGTTAAATGTTTCCGTGTCTATCTTCCCCATCAGCCTGTGAACATTTTGAGGTAGCAGCGAGATCTTTTCATCTTTGTATCCTCAACACCTGAGGGCCAGTGGTGGTCCAAAGTGGTAGAATTCTCGCCTTCCATGCGGGTGTCTGGAGGCTTGTGTGTTGCTATGATGCTCAAGAGGTTTCAGTGGAGCTTCCAGACTCAGACGGACTAGAAGAAAAGCCTGGCAATCAACTTCAGAAGAATGTGCATGGGGTCACCATGAGTTGGTGGCTGACTCTACAACAGCTAACAAACAATATCCTTAATACCTAGCGCAATATTTGGCCCAGCGTAATGGCTCAATAAATGGTTGTTGAACTGAAAATAACAAGGCTGATTTTCTGCTTTTAAACTTAAAACCCTGGTAACTTTATGATGTAATATGCTATGTGTTGACCCGTATATTAGTGATAACAGAGATTAACTTCCTGGCTTTCAAACGGCCCCAGAGTGCTAAAGGAGTAATCTTCTATTTCTCCCTAGTCCTACTCCTCTCCTCCTCCAACTTCCAAATGAGGCTTAGAACAGAGTTCACTATAAAAGCTTACCCAAGATTGCAGCCTTAGGTGATAGGTATTTTTGAGGTCTACGTGTCTGTGTGTGCTTTATATGCCCGTGTGTGTGTGTGTGTGTGTGTGTGTGTGTGTGTGTGAATAAGCCTCCTGGGTGAAATATAAAGACTGAAACAATGAATATAATGCAAAATAAAACCACATTATTGCCCAAGCAACATAAGCACTGTGAAAAATATCAGAAATCTTTGGGAAAAGAAGAGAAAACTCCACTTCCCATAGATGACAGACTCCATATTCCATTCCTACAATTTATTAACAAAAATAAATTTATATCATTTCCTTAATGAAATCTGTTAACTGTGACACGATGCCTGAAACCATTTCTCTCCCCACATCAACTGCTCTACTTTTCCTTGTGACTTAAGCTAATGGATAAGAAGGGGAACATAATCATTATCATTGCTAACTAATTTTTGGAAAAAAAAATAAAGACTGCTGAAACATGGAACCATCTTTCTTTTAATCTTGATTATTAGGAACAGAAGATCTTAAGAACACCTCTGATGATTACTCTATAATGCATAGGCTATTAAAAAAAAAGCCATACTGTCCACACAAATATCAACTAATAGATAAGTATACTTAAAGAATGAGGTGTTATTTTCTAATCATTGGAATTAGGAAATGAATCAATTACTTCATTAGTTTTCCAGCCTTTTGACACAACCTCAATAGGTCTCCTGCCTGCTGTACAACTGGACAATTTTGAGGGGATGAAAATAGCATCTACGATTCCAAGACCCCCTTTACCATCAAGTTTCTTAGAACCTTAGCCCACCAATCACTGACAGCTTTAACAAACACCAGCTAGTGATTATGGCTTGCTGGTGTGGGTATAACTTGATTAAGACTATATCAAGACATGACCACTAACTTATTTCACATGGGAAATTAATGATAAAAGAGCTATGATATGGTAAATATGAAAAATATTTCAGATACTAGTTTTTGAATTGTGGCCAAATCAAAGATCCAGAGATAAAAGGCTAAGGATTCAGCCATCCATTTAATTTTTTCTTCCTTAATATATGAGCATCGATGCATTTATTTGGGAATGAGATGTAATGTGAGGAAAAGATTTGAGAAGCATGCCTAGGAGAGTTATAGTGAGGACTTTCTGGTGATTCCAGGTATAAAAAGTCAAAAACTCCCTTGGATAAGGTTCTGAATTTTATGCTATGGTAGACGCCAGAGTGTCTACAAAGAAAACCCCAATTTGAGACATCCTGATGAAGGTCCTCTTCTCAACTTGATGTGGTTGAAAGAACATCTTCTTTACCTAAGTTATCACCTCTGACATTTTGAAAAGCAATAAAAGGAACAGACTTAGAGTCAGTAGACTTGGATTCTAATCCTTAGCTGTATCTCTAACTTGTTTTATCATATCTTTTGACCTTTCCGAGTCTTGTTTTTCCCATTAGTATACCAAAAACAACATCTGCTTCACAGAATGGGCTTGAAAATTAATGAGATGATGTCTGAGAAGTACTCAAATATCAGGTGTTCTGTAAATTCTAGGTACTGTTATTCAATATTAAAATTTATTAGCCTTCTCAGAACCACCTAACCTGCTGCATCTGTGATCTGATCTCAGCACATAGGTGTGAATAAGAAAATGTCAAGCTGGACGCCATGTTCTTCTCAGTTTAATCAATTATGGTCAAATTTCATTAGTAACTAGCCAGGTTTCTCTTCGCAAGACTTTTATTCAGAATGTTGAGCAAGTAGAGTTCACAGATTAAGAGTGCATGGCGATCACAGATAGGTATTTTGCAAATTGGTTGTTCTTGAATGTGCGTTGTTAGCAATGTTAAGGATGAAGAATTTGCACGTTATTTTAAGAAAGTCCACACTTGACCATTTTTCCCCCTGAAGAGGAGAAAGATGTATTTCCAAAGTTCAAAATGACTCTCTTACAGTAGCAAAAGTACTAAGAAGGAATAAATATTACAGGGGGTTCTGTGTGGAAGTTGCATATGCCGAGAATAACAAGTAAGGACCATATAGGTAATTTTCCTCGTAGTCTTGACTTGTACTTGGTAGTCTCCTGGAGGAGCATAATGTTTTGTTTTAATAAACTAACAACTCATGCCCTGAAATAACAATAATGATAAATTCTTATTAAGCAGGTGCTTTTCATATATGATCTCACTTGATACATGTTGACAACATTTGTATGAAAACTAGCCCAAGTTTTCAATATGGAAACCGAGGCTCAGGAAGATTTGCTACCTTGCCTGAGCTCATAGAACTAGTGACTGACAAATCTAATATTTAACCCAAGTAATCTGACTCCAGATTGGATGTACTTTCTATTATACTGTGCTAACTGAATCAGTAGACTTTCCGAGGTCCAAAAAAATCTCTTACAGGGAATCTTAGATCTTCCAATTAACCAGAATCCTATTCAAAAGGCTTTTCACTAAGGATTTCTATAGGGATACCCAGTTGGTTACCCAATCTGCTTTGCTCTCATGAGTCTGTCTTTGATTACCTTCTTTAGAGCTAGGATTGGAGGAGATTAAGGAACACAACTTTCAAGACTGTTTCCTGTTGCTATGCAAAAACAGCCTTCCATCAACTAAATCACATTGCTTTCTTTGTGCTTCTCCCTCTTCTCTCTATATTTTCCTCTCCCTGTTTTCACAAATCCATTTGATTGTTTTTCCTCTAGGGCCTTGTCCCTAGCAAAGTTTCCACATGAAATGTAGCTATTTCCTATAAGGAATTCCAGGATATGAACAGTCATACTACCAAGTACCATATGCTATAACTCTGACAAAAAGACCTCCCAAAAAAGACAGAGTGTTTTCTGTTCTAGCTATGTCCCTCCTTCTTGGGGAGCCCAACTCCTCCACATATTGTTCTTTTTTCATTTTAGCCCCTTAAAACACTTATCTTTCCTTTGCCAATGGACTCTTGTTCCCTCCTATTTGGGGGGAGAGTGTGAGGCAAGAACCCCTGGTGGAAAAAGGCATTAAGTTAGCCAAGTAGTTAACTAGGGGAAAACTGAAGGGGGAAAGACTTTAAGAAAACATTCTTAGTATGGATGGTTAAGTAGCAACAGGGGATAAATGTAGGACACAGGTGGTCAGCATGTGTTTTGCGCAAAGGCAACATTATCCAACAGACAGCAGAATTCCTTTAGAGTATTGCTGTTTTCTGTATAGGCTCAGAGGGCTAGAGGAGGGGTTTTCCTCTAGGCAATTGTCTCTATTGTGTCAGGTTGCATTACACCAAGAAAAGCCTGACTAAAATCCTGTCTGGTCTGTAATAAGACTGTACTTTAATTCTACTGCCACATCAACCAGTCTCTACAGCCTGCAACCATAACTGAGTCAAGGGAACAAAAGCACTGTCTGGCACAGTGTCTCCTGGCATACATAACCCACATGCTCCCTTATCTAAAATACTGTCTTTAAGTTGACAGGGGAGCTCCTTTGAGGATATCAGCTGCTGTGTTTTTCCAGCAAGTGTAGAAATTCCAGGTGACTCCATTTTGGCCATCTCATGAGCTGAAGAAGAATTACTGCTTTCTTCATTTTGTTGTTCTGATATGTCCTCCAGAGGTGTAGCTAAGAAATAAATCATCAACAGATGGTTCTGGAAGACGTGAGTCCAATGGTTTGGCTATTGACACACTTCCCCAGGAAGATCTTTACTGTTGATCATTACAGTAATGCCACACCTGCCTATCTGCCTCTGGCCTCATATGACCCAGGCTCTACCTAAATTAGAGAGCAGAAACCCACCTTGGTCCAGAGACAGTCTTGTGGTACAAATGAGTGCTGTGTAGGCACATAGTCATTCATTCATTCATATATCTAAAATTACTTATTAAGTGCATACCATCTGCTAGTATGTTCTAGGTGCAAACAGAGTGGCATCTAGAATTTGAACTTTTAAGTCTGTGTGGACACAGTCAGGGCAAGGCTGGAGATATCATGCCATTAGTAAATCAACAAGCTTAACTTGTTATATTAAGCATGAAATGACAAATGAACTAATTAAAGACCTAGCAAGTGTTGGCCATCTCCCTGAATAACCCACTTCAGTGCATTCTTAGTTGTCTCTATGATTCCTTGACAGGGACATATTACCCAATAAGCAAGGTGAAATTGTGCACTACAGATTAGTTAGTAAACACAGTCGAGCCCATGCATATCTTCCTTACTGTGAGCTGGTGCATATCATTCTTACTGGTTAATCCGTCCCTGTTCGTTGATCATGACTACTTGCTTGAGGGTTCTGAGGTGTGATGGTAACAGTTTAGAGAATGCTCATGACCACAAATTTCTTCTACTCAGCAAGGGGAAGGTGTTCTGGCGAACAATGGTGGACTATGGTGGACTAAGCACATGTATTTACTTCTCTTCCTTTCCATAGTTTCATTGAAATGATAGAAAACACATTTTGAAAATAATTAAACCATAACAGGGCTAGAAAACAAGAAAGGCATCCAGCAATAGTCCAGAAAGTTTGAGAAAATCCTTAGAGATAGAAAGCAGATGGGATCTGATTAATGGAGGAAATAGAGGAGGGAAAACTGCAACCCCGAACTAGGGTAGGAAGAGTACTTTCTTCCAAGAGAGCTCGAGAGAAGTGGAAAGCTCAGACTCAGGAAATACAAGAGCACAGGCAGGCCATGGGGTAATTTTCAGTGTAATTAAAGAGCTGTATTCAAAACTGCTAGGCCAACAGATCTCCTCTTCCTACCCACTCCCCTCCCTTCTATTTAGAGCATATAGTGTCTGGCAGCTTAGATTTGCCCTCAGGATTAAACCTGAAAATTGCATCTGCATTTTAAAGTTAATAAACCACCTGCCTGGGGTGGAGGTGCTCAAAGGGTATAAGAGCCTGAGTGTTAAATAGAGTACAGTTAAGGTAACTTTAGATCCCCACAACAGATATTTTGAACCAATGATTTTCAACCTTGCTTGCATATTGGAATTACCTAGGAAACAGTCACGGTTGGGAAGCACTATTCTAAAACAGTTTTCTTAAATTTAATGCATATAGGAATCAACTGGGGACTTTGTTAAAATGCAGAAGTATTTATACCAAGCTCTCAGGTGATTCCTAGGCTGTTGGTGCAAAGACCACGCTTTGAGTAGCAAGGATCCAGAAGTACAAAAGACTTAATTATAGTTTAAAAGCAGAATGTAAATATTAACCAACTCGATCACATGAAAGTAAAGATTTAGTTAACATAGCTGGGAGCTGTAATGAGGTAAGAGGGTAGAGATTAGTAAAACGATATTAATTTCATTATCTTTTATATCTCACATTTCAGAATTAACAGATACTGTCTGAAGTTGAAGTAAGAAGTACAGATTTTAGTTTACTATTGAAATCTATAAAGAAAAACTAAAAATAATAGCAGGCCATGAAAGTGAGCTAAATTTTTCATCTTTAAAAATAATAACATTTACTGAGGACTTAATATGTTCTAAACATTATTCTAAATATCTTACATGATGCAACTCATAGAATCTTCACAACAACACTATGAGGTAGGTACAATTATTATGCTCATTTTTACTGATGAGGAAACTGGGGCCCAGAGAGATTAAAGAACTTGCTCAAAGTTACACAGCTAGGAAATAGCGGAGTCAAGATTCAAACCCAGTCGGGTTTCAGAATCTATGCTCTTAAACTCTTCTGAATGGAAAGGAGTCAATAGATGCTGTTTAAAATGCCCAGAAATAGAAGCATAAACACATTATCTAATGTTGAAATTAAAACCATGTGAAGAATACAAACCACTGACTGGTATAAGTGGATATCTCTGTGAGGCTCAAGGGTAGTTGGGAGGTAGAGATAGTGTTATGGATTGAATTATGTCCCCCCGAAAATGTGTTGTAAATCCTAGGAAGCCAGCACAACTTGTCCAAGGCAAGGTCATGGAAGCTCCATAGAAACATCCAAACTCCCTGAGGGACCAAATTACTGGGCTGAGGGCTGTGGGGGCCATGGTCTCGGGGAACATCTAGCTCAATTGGCATAACATAGTTTATAAAGAAAATGTTCTACATTCTACTTTGGTGAGTAGCATCTGGGGTCTAAAAAGATCGTGAGCATCCATCTAAGATACTCCACTGGGCTCACCCCATCTGGAGCAAGGGAGAATGAAGAAAACCAAAGACACAAAGGAAAGATTAGTCCAAAGGACTAACGGACCACAACTACTACAGCCTCCACTAGACTGAGTCCAGGACAACTAGATGGTGCCTGGCTACCACCACTGACTGCTCTGACAGGGATCACAATAGAGGGTCCCCGACAGAGCTGGAGAAAAATGTAGAACAAAATTCTAACTCACAAATAAAGACCAGACTTACTGGCCTGACAGAGACTGGAGAAAACCTGAGAGTATGGCCCCTGGACACCCTTTTAGCTCAGTAATGAAGTCACTCCCAAGGTTCACCCTTCATCCAAAGATTAGACAGGCCCATAAAACAAAACAAGACTAAATGGGCACATCACCCCAGGAGCAAGGACGAGAATGCAGGAGGGGACAGGAAAGCTGGTAATACAGAACCCAAGGTTGAAAAAGGAAGAGTGTTGACATGTCGTGGGGTTGGCAACCAATGTCAGAAAACAATATGTGTATTAACTGTTTAATGAGAAACTAGTTTGCTCTGTAAACCTTCATCTAAAGTATAATAAAAACAATTTTTTTTAATGGAAGAGGGAGGCAGAAGAGGAGGTCAGAGTAATGCAGTGTGAAAAACATCCGACTGGTCATTGCTGGCTTTGAAGATGGTGGAAGGGGCCATGAGCCAAGGAATGTGGTCGGCCTCTAGAAGCTGGAAAAGGCAAGGAAATAAACTCTCTCCTAGAACCTCCAGAAGGACTGAAGCTCTACCAACACCTTGATTTTAGCCCAGTGAAACCTGTGTTGGACTTCAGACCTACAGAACTGTAAGATAATAAATTTTTGTTGTTTTATATGTGTGTGTGTGTGTGTGTGTTTGTGTGTGTGTGCGTGTGTTGTAAATCCTAACCTCTACACCTGCGGTTATGATCCCATTTGGGAATGGGTTGTCTTTGTTAATAAGACAGGATTAGTGTAGTTCTTGAGTCAATGTCTTTTGAGATATAAAAGAGATTAAACAAGCAAGCAGAGATGGGGGAAGAGAGATGCCAAGCCACATGAAGACCACCCAGGAGCAGAAGCTAAAAGAGACAAGGACCGTCCTCCACAGCCGATAGAGAAAGAAAGCCTTCCCCTAGAGCCAGGACTCTGAATTTCGACTTCTAACCTTCTAAACTATGAGAAAATAAAATTCTGCTTGTTAAATCCATCCACTTGTGCTATTTCTGTTATAGCAGCACTAGATAACTAAGACAGATGGGATGGTGTCTTAGTCATCTAGTGCTGCTATAACAGAAATACCACAAGTGAATGGGCTTTAACAAAGAGAAGTTTATTCTCTCACAGTCCAGTAGGCTACAAGTCCAAATTCAGGGCATCAGCTCCAAGGGAACGCTTTCTCTGTCGGCTCTGGAGTAAGGTCCATGTCATCAGTCTTCCCTTGGTCTGGGAGCTTCTCTGTGCAGGAACCTCAGGTCCAAAGGACACGCTCTGCTCCCAGCACTGCTTTCTTGGTTGTACGAGGTTCCCATGTCTCACTGCTTGCTTCTCTCTTTTATATCTCAAAAGAGATTGGCTTAAGACACTACCTAATCTTATAGATCTCATCAATATAATTGCCACTAATCCATCTTATTACATCATAGTGATAGAGTTTACAACACCTAGGGAAATCACATCAGATTACAAAATGGTACACAATCATACAATACTGGGAATCACAAACTAGCCAAGTTGACAGACATTTTTGAGGGGACACAATTCAATCCATGACAGATGGTAATTTTACCTTTTTATTTTAGAGACTCCTGAGTGTCTTGGGAATGTTTGGCCACTTACAAATTATTTAATTTTTAAGAAGTAGTTTAATGCTTTTAAATGCATTGGAAATATAGGAAAGCAATATAACAAAATATTAATGGTAATTGTTTTCTTAGAGTGGAGGAGAGCAGGGAATTATGGACATTTTTTTCCTTTTTTCAATCTCTCTGTGTTTTCCAAATTTCCTAGGTTTACTTTTATCTTCTAACAAATGAAACAAATTTAAAATCTCAATGTGTAGTACACATTGTCAGAAATAGTGGTGCTTGTTAATCCATGTATTAAAAACAACTGGCACAGCAGAGGTTGGAGGTGGTAGTGGGATCCCTTTGAGACATTTTGAGAGGGAGCCTAGTTCAACGAAGAAATTCTTACAATAGAATAGCCCTCTGAAATCTATATGGATTCTTATCTAAGTTTTCTTGATCCCTCTGCTTCTTTATCCCCCCATGGAAAAGTAGGTTCCTTTAAGTAGTTATTTCTAGTAGCTTGTCACTGGCTGTACTCTTTTGCAGTCTTTTAAATATCAGAATCAATTCCAGGACATCAGAAATAGCTTCTATCCAAGGCTTTCATGCAAACAGATCCCAGATATGCTACATTTAGCGTGGCCAAGATAACAAGAAAACTGTCTTCTTGAAAAACACTGCAATTCCCCCATACAAGGCATTCTTTATGGACAGATAACTCATCTTGACAGCTTTTGAAGGGCTTAAATTCCTTGGGCAGTTCTCTTATGGATACCCCCTCCTGGTCCAGCTCAAGACCCAGGCTAATCTGAGATCCCTTGCAGTTAATTGTGCAATTTGATCAGCCTAAAGAGGTGAGCCTGGGAGATCTTTTAGCAACAAAATTTTTAGCGGAGGTGACTCAATATAACCTAGAATTTGCAGAGGTAGACAGCTCAGGATACCAGCACTCAATGTATATGGTCTTAGGAACTCAGCAAGGGACTCCAGTGTTGTCCACCTGTTGATGCAGAGTGTATTTCCTCCTGCTTTCGAAAGCAATCCCCAAAGAGACTTGAGAAACAGTACAAATAGTAAAGATACAGTTATGGAGCTACTTGTGGTTCTTCTTGATTTCTGTTACAACATGCTTGCTTTGTCAATTTGGGCAGAATTCTTATATATAGGTAATATTGCACTTGAGTCGCACACAACGGGCAACATTGGTGCGATCTGACTTTTGGGGACCAAGCATAGGTGAGGTGTCAGACTATGAGTGTGCACTGTGAGGTGTTAGAAGTAGGAAGAGGTGACTAATGTTCACCCCACCACTCTAGCACATACTTGGAAGTCAACAGTTTATTGACAGCCTGGAAAGTTCCACATGCTAATGAGCTTCAAACCACATACTTTTTTGCTCAGAGGGGAAAAAATAAAGTAGACAATGAAACGACTCAGAAATTCTTGACTTTTGTGGAAGAAAAACACAGTAAAGACTGAGTTGCCCTAGGAAGTCTTATAGATCTTTCTGTTTAAAGGGAGAGGACTCCCCTACATCTCCTCTTGCTGTATGCAGGTGGAAGGGGGTGGGGCAGATGCCACTTGCCTAAGAAAGTAATATTGGAACAATGGAACTTTTACTTTCCTGTTTCTTGTGTTTAATTTAATTAATCAAATCTTGAAATTGATTCTCAATTCTTCCTTCAGATATTTTTGGAATACATTATCACACCTGGAATTATCAGATGCAGGGTCTTTATGAAACACTGAAAAATTCCAAACAAGATGGCAATGTGAACTCATGGCAGGCACTTAATTCAAAAGTTCCTTTGAGAATGCTCTCATGGAGGTCTGCAGTAGCATCAGCCCTTCATGCTTGATAAATTAGGGCAAGGTCATTTCACTGAAGTCTTGCTGCTAGCAAGAATATTAAGAGTTGCTTGACTCCTAGAGCTGGCATAGGTAACTGTCACAAGGACTTGATGAGATGCTCAATTTCTTGCTGTTCTAACACTCAGAGTAAAAGGCATAGCAAATTAGCGCAGCAGCTATAACTACATTGAGTAACACTGAATCTTTCTTGAAAGTTCCCAGGTCCTCAGAAAATATCTTGAGAAATCTGTTTGACATTTTGACTCTAGTCAAAATGTTCTAATTTTATAAATGTCTCTGACACTGATTCCTGTGGATATGGACCAATTTCTACTCAAGAGGCCTTTGCACCACTCACACACATCCTTGACAAAATATATGAAGCAACTGCTTTCAAGCATTTGATAGTAGACATTCAGGGCTGCTATTCTCAAGAGAGAAGCATACAAGTTGAGCTCCTCATACTCCCTGGCTTTCTGCCTGTGGGCAATTTCCAAACTGTGGTGCAGGGAAATGGAGCCCAAGAAGAAAGGAGAAGTCTCATGGGGTGAAGGAAAAAGAGATCAGAGCGATGAGTTGCTAAGTTGACTGAAATCTGTGGGGTAGTTACTGGAAATGAGGAAGTTGCAGAAATCTGTATAGGAGTACCCCTTGGTTCTTAAGCCAAATCGTTAGTTTTTCCTGTTCAGGGCAGGACTCCACAAGGCCTAGAAAAGGACAGCCGTTAAGAGGCTAAGAGCTGAACAGAGATTTCAGAACTCACATAGTGCTGGGAATACATTAGAGTTCTGACCCATTCAGAGTAAAGAGATCTTGCTGAATACACCAGGCATTCACTTGACATCGACCATAAACTAGGAGTAAGCATTACATGCTAGGACTAGGGAAAAAAAAATAGAAATAGACCCTCTCTCCAGCAAAGCCTAAAACCAGGCCTTGACAGGATCAAGGTGATCCACCAATAATTTAACCACCCACCAGAACAAAACTCAACAATCTTCAGAAGATGATAAAATAATACAGAATTTCTACAACACATTATCTACAATCTCCAGTATAAAATATTTTAAAAAAATAATAGACATGTGAAGAACTGGGAAAATGTTAACTATAGTATTAAAAACATTAGAAAGATACCTAGACATGATTACTACTGTAATTAGCAAATAAAGGTTATTATAAGTATGTTTTAAAATTCCACAAACAGATATGGAAATTTAGAAAAGAAAATTCTAAAAAAAAAATGAAAAAAAAAAAAAAAAAGACCAGATTTACTGGCCTAAAGGAGA
>NW_004444004.1:2680069-2682129 GCF_000243295.1 Trichechus manatus latirostris | reverse complement strand
AAAGACAGGTTAATAGAAATTATCCAAACTAAAGCAAAGAAACAATAACAACAAAATAATCAATTAAGAAAACAGAACAGAACATCTGAGGCTTGTAGGGAAATATCAAATGGTGTAGCATATATGTAATTGGAATCTCAGGAGGAGAGGAGAGAGAGAACTAAGCATAAAAAATATTTGAACAGGAGGTGAGGCCAAGATGGCGGAGCAGTCAGATGCTTCCAGTGGACCCTCTTACAACTAATACTCGAAAAAACAAGTGATTTGATTATATATGGCAATCTGGGAGCCCTGAACATCAGCCCCCTGCCTTGCTCAGAGTGTGTCCCCCTGCTTCAGCCAGATGCCTGTGCCTACACCAATCACCCATGCCTGTCTAGGACTGTAGGTGAGAGCCTATACCACAGACTTGGTGGATATCTACCTGGGTACCTGAGCTGAATCCATACAGGAGGAGTGGGTGGACTCCTGAGCTCACATACCTAGTAACAGATCTAACAACCTGGTGACAGGTCATTAGAGCTCCAAAGTTGCCAATAATCTAACTAGCTCATACAAGTAGCCTATTTGGGCATAGCAAAACAAAACAAGAAGCTAGGACACAGTAAGCAAACATAAAATAAATATAATAACTTATTGATGGCTCAGAGACAACAGTCAATATCAAATCACATAAAGGAGCAGACCGTGATGGCTTCAGCAACCTCCCAAAATAAAGATCTAGAAATTTTCCAGAGGAGGAAAATTTCTTGGAATTACCAGAGGCAGAATACAAAAGATTAATAACATACAGAACTCTTCAAGGAAATTAAGCAAAATGCAGAACACACAATAGAAGAAATTAAAAAGATTAGAGAAGAGCGTAATGACAAATTTAACAGGCTGCAAGAATCCATAGAGAGACAGCAATCAGAAATCCAGAAGGTTAACAATAAAATTTCCGAATCAGACAACTCAATAGAAAGTCCTAGGAGCAGAACTGAACCAATGGAAGTCAGAATTAGTGAGACTGAAGATAAAGGAGTTGACACCAATTTATTTGAGGAAAAATCAGATAAAAGGATTTAAAAAATGAAGAAAACCTTAGAATTATGTGGGAGTCTATCAAGAGGAATAACCTACGAGTGATTGGAGTACCAGAACGGGGGGGGGGGATAACAGAAAATACAGAGAGAATTGTTGAATATTTGTTGGCAGAAAACTTCCTTGATATCGTGAAAGATGAGAAGATAGCTATCCAAGATGCTCATCAAACCCCACATAAGGTAGATCCCAAAAGAAAGTTACCAAGACGTATTATAATCAAACTTGCCAAAACCAAAGATAAAGAGAGAATTTTAAGAGTGGCTAGGGATAAACAAAAAGTCATCTACAAAGGAGAGTCAATAAGAATAAGCTCGGACTACTCAGCTGAAACCATGCAGGCAAGAAGTCAATGGGATGACATATACAAAGCCATGAAGGAAAAAACTGCCAGCCAAAAATTATATATCCAGTAAAACTGTCTCTCAAATATGATGGCAAAATTAGGGCATTTCCAGATAAACAGAAGTTTAGGGAATTTGCAAAAACCAAACCAGAATTACAAGAAATAGTGAAGGGAGTCCCTTGGTTAGAAAATTAGTAACATCAGATACCAACCCAAGGCTAGAACACAGGACAGAGCAATCAGATATCAACACAGATAGGGAAGTCACAAAAGAAAATCAATGCTAAAACACTGAAAATATGGAAACAGTTATCAATATGTAAAAGATGACAACATTAAAACAAAAAAGAGGGACTTAGAAAATGCAGACATAGATTTTTCATATGGAGAGGAAGTCAAGGCAATATAAAGAAATAAAAGACTGGTAAAAACTTAGAAAAATAGGGGTAAATACAAAGGTAACCACAAAGGAAACTAACAATCCTAAAAGTCAAAATAAAAAACTAGAAAAATATGAAGACTCAGCAAACACAAAATCAACAACAATGAAAAAGATGAAAAGAAAATACATAAAGAAAAACGACTCAGCATAGAAAATTAAGTGGAACAAAGAAACTGTGAACAACACACA
>NW_004444004.1:2623239-2674332 GCF_000243295.1 Trichechus manatus latirostris | reverse complement strand
GACATGGGGAATCAGGGGTGGAAAGGAGGAGTGTGCTGTCACAGTATGGGGAGAGCAATTACAGTCACATAACAATGTATGTATAAATTTTTGTATGGGAAAAAATAAAAAAGAATTTGAAGAGAAAATGGCTATATTCTTTTGAAAATTGATAAAAGATACAGTTACAGATTGAATTGTGTCCCCCCAAAATGTGTGTCAACTTGGCTAGTCCATGATTCCCAGTATTGTGTGATTGTCCCCCATTTTATCATCCGATGTGATTTTCTTACATGGTGTAAATGATGTTAATGAGGTGGGATTATCAGTACTTATGTTAATGAGGCAGGAGTCAACATACAAGATTAGGTTGTGTTTTAAGTCAATCTCTTTTGAGATATAAAAGAGAGAAGTGAGCAGAGGGACATGGGGACCTCACACCACCAAGAAACAAGAGCTAGGAGAATAGTGAGTCCTTTGGGCCCAGAGTCCCTGTGCTGAGAAGCTCCTACACCAGGGGAAGATTGATGATAAGGACCTTCCCCCAGAGCTGACAGAGTGAAAGCCTGCCCCTGGAGCTGGTGCCCTGAATTTAGACTTCTAGCCTACTGGACTGTGAGAGAATAAATTTCTCTTTGTTAAAGCCATTCACTTGTGGTATTTCTGTTATAGCAGCACTAGATAACTAAGACAGATACTAGAACCCACAAATCCAACTCATTCCTTGCCTTCAAGTCGACTCTGACTCATAGTGACCCTATAGGACAGAGTAGAACTGCCCCATAGGGTTTCCAAGGCTTTAAGTCTTTATGGAAGCAGACTGCCACATCTTTCTCCACAGGAGCAGCTGATGGGTTTGAAGTGCCTACCTTTAGGTTGGAAGCCAAGCGCTTAACCAGTACGCAACCAGGCCTCCTTCACAAATCTAAGAAGCTCAGCAAATCTCAAGCAGGATAAATAAACAGAAAACACTTTAGAGATATCACAGTCAAATTCTGAAAAGTCAAAGGTAAAAAGAAAATCTTCAAACAGCCAGGGAAATAAATAGCATTGCATACAGGAGAACAATAATAAGAATGATAGTTGCCTTCTTAACCAGAATTACTGAAGGCTAACACCCTCTGCCAAAAAAAAAAAGAAAAGTTGTTGTCAAGTCTATTCCAGCTCATGGTGACCCCATGTGTTGTGGAGTAGAACTGCACTCCATAGGCTTTTCATGGCTGTGACCTTTCAGAAGCAGATCGCCAGGCCTTTCTTCCAAGGTGCCTTTGGGTGGATTTAAACTGCCTACCTTTTTGTTAGTAGGCATGCACTTAATATTTGTGCCACCCAGGAACTGCTAATGAAGGTTAGAAGACTATAAAAATATCTTTTAAAAATGAAGGTGAAAAAAGACATTTTCAGACAGACAAAACTGAAAGAATTCATCTCCCATAGACCAGCACTATAAGAAATACTGAAAAATACATATATTGGTGAAGGGAAATAACATCAAATTGAAACATGTTTCTGCAGGAAGACATTAAAAACATCATAAAAATGAATAAATATAAACAGCCTTTTAAAACTTTATTCTTATTTTTACACATATATTATTAAATCTCTTTAAAGACTGTTGGTTATTCAATATTAAAAAACAAAAGAATGTGCAGGCTATATCACATTTGAAAATAAAATATATGACAAGAAGAACCCAAAGGATGGAAACAGTAGTAATTGGAAATATATCAAAAAACCAAACCCATTGCCATTGAGTTGATTCCAACTCAGACCGACCCTATAGGACAGAGGAGAACTATCCCAGAGAGTTTCCAAGGCTGTAATCTTTACAGAAGCAGACTACCACATCTTTCTCCTGCAGCGTGACTGGTGGGTTCAAACCACTGGCCTTTTGGTTACCAGCTGAGTGCTTAAGCCACTGGGCCACCAGGGCTCCTTAACTGGAAATATACCATCATAAAATTAATAAATATTTCATGAAGTAGTATCACATATTTTGAATGTTAACTGTGATAAGTTAAAGATTATTATGATCTCTAGAACAATCATTTAAAAATAACAAAGAGAAATAACTAAAATATCAATAGAGGAAATACACTGAAATACTAACAAATTTGATTAATCCAAAAAAGGGTAGGAAGGTAGGAAAATAAGAATAAAGAGCAGATGAGACAAATACAAATCAAACATCAAGATGAAAGATTTAAATTCCAACATATCAATAACTATATTAAATGCAAATGGATTAAACACCCAAATTAAAAGGCAAGGTTGTCAAACTGGATGATAAAACAAGACCCCACTATATGTTTCACACGTTACACACATTAAACATAAAGACACAAGCTGAAAATGAAAAGATGGAAAAAGATATCCTATGAAAATCCTAAGCATAAGAAAAATGGTATGACTATATTAATATTAAACAAAGTCAAATTTGTGATGAAGAGCATTACTAGAAATAAAGAGGGCTGTTTTGTAATGATGAAATTGTCAGTTAATTAATACTAAATGTGTTGTACCTAATGAGAAAATTCCCAAATATAAGAAGCAAAAATTGTCATCTCAGCAACAAAGAACTTCCCTCACATTGAATCCCTTTCACACTTCAAATATCTCTGACTTCCTTTTCTGCTATCAGCCAGAGAAAAATCTCTGCTTTTAAAGGGCTGATCTGATTAGGTCAGGCTCACCCAGATAATCTCCATATCTTAAAAAACTGTTTTGGGACTTTAATTACATCTGTAAAATTCCTTCACAGCAGTACCTAGATGAGCATTTTTTGTTTGTTTGTTTAATTAATCTATTTTAGTTTTTTTTTAATTTTATTGTGCTTAAGTGAAAGTTTACAGTACAAATTCAAAATTTTATACACAGTGTTTTGTGACATTGATTGCAATCCCCGCAATGTGTCAGCACTCTCCCCCTTTCCACTCGGGGTTCCCTGTGTTCATTTGTCCAGATTTCCTGTCCCTTCCTCCTTTCTCATCTTTGCTTTTGGGCAGGTGTTGCCCATTTGACCTCGTATACTTGATTGAACTAAGAAGCATGTTCACCATGTGCATTATTGTTTATTTTATAGGCCTGTCTAATCTTTGGCTGAAAAGTGGGCTTTGGGAGTCGCTTCAGTTCTCAGTTAGCAGGGTGTCCAGGGAGCATAGTCTCAGGGGTCCTCCAGTCTCTGTCAGACCAATAAATCTAGTCTTTTTTTGTGAATCTGAATTTTGCTCTACATTTTCTCCCACTCTGTATGGGACCCTCTATTGTGACCCCTATCAGAGCTGTTGGTGGTAGTAGCTGGGCACCATATAGTTCTTCTGAGCTCAGGCTGGTGGAGTCTCTCGTTCATGTAGTCTACTAGTCTTTTGGACTAATATTTTCCTTGTGTCTTTGGCTTTCTTCATTTTTCTTTGCTCTGGACAGGATGGGACCAATAGATGTATCTTAGATGGCTGCTAACAAGCTTTTAAGACCCCAGATGCTACTCACCAAAGCAGGATGTAGAACATTTTCTTTATTAACTATGTTTTGCCAATTGACCTAGATGTCCCTTGGTTAGTGTTTGACTGAATAACCAGGGGCCAGGAATCTTGGAGGGCAGAGCATCTTAGAACGTTGCCTACTACATAACTCAATAACAAATGAAAGAGAAATAAAAACATTTTCAGATAAACAATACTTGAACTTGTCACTAATAGACTCTACTATAAGAATTATTAAAGGAAAATTTTCAGGGTGAAAGGAAATGACCCCAGATGGAAGCCTGGAATGAACAGCACCAGAAGTGGTAAATATATCAGTTGATATATTCTTAAATGCCTCTAGAAGATTAAAGCAAAAATAATAACAGTGTATTATAACATATGTAGAAGTAAAAAATATGTGATAACAGCATAAAGGGCTGGATGGATTGTAAGTGGAATTACATTGTTGTAAGTTTCTTACATTGTTTGTAAAGCGGTAGAATAGTAGTTCAAGGTAGACTGTGATAAATTAAGGATGTATATTGTAATCTTTAGAGCAGCCACTAAAAAATGGAAATATGTATAGCTAAAAAGCCAATAACCAAAACCAAAACAAACCCGTTGCCATCAAGTCAATTCCAACTCATACTGACTCTATAGAAAAGCCAATAGAAGATATAAACTCAATTACTAACAAATTCTTACTAATTAAAAAGAAGATAGAAAAAAAAGGAAGAAAGTAATAAGTATAAATGGGCAATTATAAAACAAATACCAAGATGGTAGACTTAAAAGCCAGCCAAAAGTAATTCTATTAAATATAAATGAAATAAATATTTTCATTAAAAGGGCAATTTTCAGACTAGTTTTTTTAAAAACCTAGCTATATGCTATTGAAAAGAGACACACTATAAATATAAGAACATAAATATATTGAAAATAAAAAGATGAAAAAAGATATACAATGCAAATACCAATTATAAGATAAATAGCAGATAAAGTAGACTTCAAGGAGAGGAGTATTATCAGAGATAATGAGGGCCATATCATAAGGATAAAAGGTTTAATTCATCAAAAAGACATATCAACCCTAAATGTTTGTACATCCGAAAACAATGAAGCAAAAACTGACATAAGTAAAAGAAAATTAGATAAATCTACATTCATAGTTGGAAATTTTAACACTTCTCACAGTAATAATTGATAGGACAAGAAGACATTAGTAAGATTACAAAAGATTTGAACGACTTTATCTAATTGACATTTATAGAACTTTACATCTAACAACTGTAAAGTATACATTCTTTTAGCAGTGAACATGGAACATTCATTAAAATAGACCATATGTAGGTCTTAAAACAATTATCAATAGATTTTAAAAGACTGAATCATTTTTTTAAAATCAGAGAAAATCAGTTTTACTGAATATTGATTTCTTTAAATAATAAAATAAATCCAGAAGATTCAAAAATAGACTATCAGGGGTTCCAGAAAAAATAAACTGAGAAATGTAGGGGAGGAAATTATTTAAGAAATCATACAAGAAAATGTCCTAGAACTACAGACCACAAATCATCAGATTAAAAGGGTCCATCAAGTTCCTAGCACAATAAATGAAAAAGAAACACACATATACTATCTCGTGATGGTAAAATTTCAGAATGTCAGGTATAGAGAAGTTCCTAAAAGCTTTCAAGTAAAAAAAGTCGTTTATAAATAAACGAGAGTCAGATTGTCTTCAGTTTTCTCTACAGTTTTGAATACTTAAAAGATGATCGTGCAATGCTTTCAAAAATTTGTGGAAACATTATTTTCATCCTAAAATCCTATATCCAGCCAAAGTATTAATCAAATCAGATTACTTCCCATGCACTTTTTCTTAGGAAGTTAGTTGAGGATGAGTTTTAGCAAAAAAAAGGAATAAACAAAGAAACAAAAAGACATGGAACTCACGAAATGGAATATCCAGCCTAGGAGAGCAGTCAAAGATGATAGCCACAGAAAGAAATTAGCAAAGTTTGAAGCAAATTGGTCAAAGGGTTTAGGAAGATGTCTTTTTGGGGAAAAAAGGGTCAGGATAGAAGACCTGTTATGATAAATCATTTGGGGGAAAAAAGCAAGATTGTTTAGGAGGAAGACATTTAGACGTGAATAAAATGAAAATTAGCAACTACAGGAAAAAAAAAAAAGATGGAAGAAATACACAGAGTCACTGTACCAAAAAGAATTGGTTGATGTTCAACCATTTCAGGAGGTAGCATATGATCAAGAACCAGTGGTAATGAAGAAGTCAAAGCTGCAATAAAGGCATTGGCAAAAAACAAGGCTCCAGGAATTGATGGAATACATACTGAGATATATCAACAAATGGATGCAACGCTGGAAGCGCTCATTCGTCTCTATGCCAAGAAATTTGGAAGACAGCAGCTACCTGGCCAACCAACTGGAAGAGATCCATATTCATGCCCATTTCAAAGAAAAGTGATCCAACAGAATGCAGAAAGTATTGAACAATATCATTAACATCACACACAAATAAAATTTTCCTGAAGATAATTCAAAAACAGCTGCAGCAGTACATCAAAGGGAATTGCCAGAAATTAAAGCAGGATTCAGAAGATGACGTGGAACAAGGGATATCGTTGCTGATGTCAGACGGATCTTGGCTGAAAGCAGAGAATATCAGAAAGATGTTTACCTGTGTTTTATTGACTATGCAAAGGCATTTTACTGTGTGGATCATAACAAATTATGGATAACATTGGGGAGAATGGGAATTCCAGAACACTTCATCGTGTTCATGAGGAACCTGTACATAGACCAAGAGGCAGTTGTTCAGACAAAACATGGACTGTGAGAAGAATGAGTCTGTCTTGGAAGAAGTACAGCCAGAATGCTCCTTAGAAGCGAGGATGGCAAGACTTCATCTCTCGTACTTTGGACATGTTATCAGGAGGTAGCAGTCCCTGAAGAAGGACTTTATGCTTGGTAAAGTAGAGGGTCAGTGAAAAGATGAAGACCCTCAATGAGGTGGACTGACACAGTGGCTTCGACAATGGGTTCAAACACAGCAACGATTGTGAGGATGGTGCAGGATTGGGTAGTGTTTCATTCTGTTGTACACAGGATCACCATGAGTTGGAACAGACTCAATGGCACCTAACAACAACATAGGAAAAATAGCTGCTCAGCACTCACTCCACTGCCCAGCTTGGCTCTGAAGTGAAGAATATTTGAGTATCCATAATCACGTAAACATTGTTTATTGATTTAACTAAAAAAGAATTTTATAACTGTATTAGGAGGATTTGGGGACAAGAAATGGTGGCAGTAGAGTATGAGAACAAAATCCTCATGTGTCATATCAGGAAATAAATAGGCGATAGCTAAAACTGAAATATTAAAAATAGTGTTATAATAATATTATTTAAAGCTTCAGAGTAACCAGCTACAAAGTCAAAAGTGATTGGCTCTGGGGAATGGAGAGTAGGGAAAAACTGGGCAAAAGATGGTTGTTTTCATTATAAGTCCATAGTATTTGATTTTTAAAAATCATATGTATGTATTATTTTGAGAAATAGTATATATCATACATAATTAAACAAGCACCACACCTTTCTTTAACAACACAAAAGGAAGAATCCCAGCAAATAAAGAAAGCAATCTCTGTTTACATTTTGAAAAATATACAAAATAAAGATAACATATGGAAAAAGAAAACTATTTAAAGAATTTTTTAATTTTTTGTCACATGGAATGGCATGTAATAGACAACTGAAGCTTTCCCTTGGCTATTTATAAAAGTCTTTTTTTGTTTCAAGGAGCCCTGGTGACACAGTGGTTAAAGTGCTCAGCTGCTAATCAAAAGGTTGGTAGTTCAAACCCACCAGTTGCTCTGCAGGAGAAAGATTAGCAGTCTGCTTCTGTGAAGATTACAGCCTTGGAAACCTTATGTGGCAGTTCTACTCTGCCCCATAGGGTCGCTACGAGTAGGAATTGACTCTATGGCAATGGATTATAACTGTTTCAGCAAATCAACACCTTTGGGCTTCCTGTTCCAGAGGGTAGATTGACTATACATATTTATCTTCTCTCCCTCCAATAATAGTAATAATAATAACAATAATAATAACTAACACTTTATATACTGCTTAATATATAGCAGGCACTGTTTTAAGTACTTCATATATTTATATAATTTCTCACAGCACCTCTATCAGGTAGGTGCCATTATTATCTACATTTTACAGATGAAGAAATTGAGATACAGAGAAGTGAACTATCTTGCCTCAGGTCTCATGGCTAGTTACTGGCAGAGCCGGGACTTCTCCATGAGCAGTATGGTTCCAAAGTCCATGCTCTTAACAATTACACTATACCACCTCTCACATTAAAATTCCATGAAAATGATCATGAAGGTATACAAGAAAGTATAAACCAAAAAGGCAAACTGTGTCACTCTCCTGGGCAAAATCCCCCAATGGTCTCTCTTTACATTTACAATAAAATACAAACTTCTTACCATGGTTTCAAGACCCTGCTTCCCTCTCCAACCTAAACTCCTACTGCTGTCTTCTTTCCTCACTGATTTGCAGCCATTTGGACTTTCTTTTTGTCCCTTGGATTTCCTGCCTTAGGGCTCTACCTGGAATACCTTTCCCCAGATCTTCTGTGGGTCGGTTCCTTATCATCATCCTGATATTTGCTCAAATCAGAATGATCTTCCCTGATTTAGGATTCCAGGATTTTAGGGTCAAATCAGACACCTTCCCGACATCTTATCTAAAGCAAACCTCTGCCTCTCATCAGTTCTCTATTATCACATTATTTTGTTTCTTTTCTTCATAGAACTTAACATTCCCAAATATTACCTTGTTTAATTGTTGTCGTGTCCTCTTACTAGATTGCTTGTCGCTTCTCTATTGTGTCCTCAGTACCTGTCCCCTCCATTTTTTCTTAGAATAGTGCCTGATGTAGACTCTTATAGTTGCTCAATAAATATTTGTTGGGAGGGGGGTGTATGCAAAGATAATTAAATGGTTGCAGACCATCAGTAGATGAAATTTCTGGAAGCCAAAAATGCAGATGAAAGAATGGTAACTGGTAAAGTAAAAAAGAGGAAGCCACAGCTTGGAGGGGAACTGTAGTAGTTGGAATTGGGCAATGTTACCCCAAGGGCCCTAGAGTGAGTGAGAAGTGAGTCTGAAAATGGGACAACGGATGCAGGTCTGTATATGGAAATGCTGACCTCCTACCCTCACATTTCCCATTTCCACACATAAAATGCTATGAAAATAAGCATTTACCCTCAGGCAAAAACTGAGGATCATCATTATAAATAATTCAAAGACTGCCAAGAGAAAACCTAAATAGCTATGGTAGAGTAAGTGTCCCAGAATAAAGCCCCCCTCATTCTGGCATTTAGAGTTGCCCAGCATACCAGCTAATCCATTGCCTACTCACCCTAAAGTAAAGCTTGCCAAACCACAAGCCCTGCTCACTTACACTGAGCTACTTTCTATTCATCCTTTCTAGTTTCTCATTCTTAAATATGATTGAATGATCAATGACCACAAAACAAGTGAGGAAAACCTCTAGACTGAAAGAAAATGACCAAATTAATGATTATCTTGGAGAGAACAGAGAAAATATATGGAACTGATGAGAACTCAACAACAATCATGAGAACAAAAATAGTTCACTATGCTCCAAGATATCCAAGAAATATTGCATCAATAAAAAAAGAACAAGATGCTATAAAGAAACAATTCGAGAATAGGAAAGAGCTATTGGAAATTAAAATGTAAATTCACATAAAAAATCAAATAGAAGAATTGGAAGATAACATGATGGAAATATCTTGTGTTTTGTCTGTATAATAACAGAAATGGAAAATGAGAAAAAGATAAGAAAGTTAGAACAGTTTTCCAAAAGTCTAGAACCTAGAATAGGAAAAAGAAAAAAAAAAGGAAAGAAATAACAGAATTTCTCTGCACGTAAAAGGAACTTTTTTATTAATTAAAAGGCCCCATAAGCTACTCATCACAACGAATTTTTTAATGTGTATCAGAGACACAATCATGAACTTTCAGAACACCAGAAATAAAAAGAATGAAAAAAAAAAAAAAGCCAAGTTGCCCTCCAATGAAGACTCAGATGGGCATAGAATTTACCTATACCAAATGCTAAAAGATGATGGAACAATGCCTGCAAAATTCTGAAAATAATTATTTTAAGCCTAGAATTTTTAACCAAGGAAAAATATCAAGTAAGTAAAATGATAAAATAAAGACATTTTCAGACATGAAATGACTGCGAAAGTTGACCTCCTAGGCATCTTTCCTTAGAAGTGTCTTGAGAATTGTTATAGCAAAGTTAAAGAGCAAACAAAGTAAAAGGAAGCGATGGGATCTAAGAAAAAGTAGATCTAAATCAGAATAGTAAGGAAGGGAGGTCCTATGACAGTCATTGTGCAGTAAAACTCACGGTCCTGCTACCAAAGGACAGTAGCAGAAAAATTATTGCTGGCTATTCTCTCCATATACATCTTTCCTTCCTTCTTATTTCTTTTTCATCTCCCCTTATTTTCAACTGTCCTACTTGTTCTCTTTTCTTTTTTTTTTTTTCTTTCTCCTTTTCTTTACCCACGCCTTAGGCCTACCACTGGCACCCAGTGGCACCCCAAGGCATTGCTGATTGCACTCAATTGTTATAAGTTGGTTGCTGACCACTGTCATTATTTCTTTGCTAAGGAAAGATCTTTTGATAATTTACTTGGATCATTAAAAGCCTTCCTTAATTTTCACTTTAATTTTTCCTCTACTAGAACACGACTGTTTCTAGCTGCCACTGCTCAGCTGTCTCTTTTATTAGCATGTTTTCCAATATATGATTATCACCTGCCTTCATTCCAAATCTCTTTAAGATAGTTAAAAACATCAGTTCATCTTAACCTTTTCCCTTGAGTCAGAATCACAAATGTCTATTACTTTGGTTGCCCTTCAAAATCCTTATCGTCTTCCTAACTTATTTTTTAAGCATGAGATGTGAGAAATAATGCAGTGGCTTAAGAAAACAAACTTGAAAATCTAGCCATGGCTTGGCAAACAAACTCTGACTGAGAGGCTTATTAGAAAAGCCCAGTCCTTTCAAAAGTGTGTTGCCAATGAGGCGAGGAAATGGGTCTGTGAGCTGAAGGAGGTTGCTAATGGAAATCAACAGTAGTTTCCAGTTTCTGTTTGAAAAGGCAGGTCAAGTTGGTACCTTAAGATCTACCATTTTAGTCTACTTAGTACACTTTTGAAAGTGTATGTGGGCATTGTTCAGCCACTTCTCCAAAAAGACAACTTATAGACAGCCAAAGTACACCATTTTTCTGTATATAAAGTTCTTCTGTATGTAACTTCATCTCCCATACTTTGCAGGGACCAGTCCCTGGAGAAGGACATCATGCTTGGTGAAATAGAGGGTCAGTGAAAAACAGGAAAACCCTCAACGAAGTGGACTGACATGGTGGCTGCAACAACGGACTCAAACACAGCAACAATTGTGAGGATGGTGCAGGACCTGACAGTGTTTTGTTCTGTTGTACATACGGTTGCTATGAGTCAGAAGTGCTTTTTATTTTACATCTGGGGGAAGGATGCCCATATAGATGTCATTCTAAATACATACTGCCATTTATTTTTCAAAATTCAATCATTGATGATAATTTAAAAATAAGGTTGGGTCTCCAGTACTACATTAACACTTACCTTCCACTACACTGGATGTTTTCTCCAGAGAAAATGTTTTCTTGACTGATAAATACAGAGAGGTAACACAATATCCTCTGATGACAACCACCTCTGTCAGAAAAGAACATTGCACAGTGCAGTCAATTCTTAATTAACTAGGGTCATGGAGGACAGGCCAAGTATGGATTAAGTATAATTCTACAGGTAAGTCCTAAAGTTCATTTTTATCCATTAATTTCAACCTCCTTCCTAATCACATGTCTTATCAGAGCTGGTAACAATTAACTAATTGTAGAGAATTGTGTGTCACTTCCTTTCTTATCCTTGTCTAATGAGCAGGAAAATGGAGGGTGGGGGGAAAGGGGAGGAGGTGTTATCTACTAATATGATAATCAGTCACTGGATCTGAAAGAGTGGGCTATGTTGGCTCATTAAATAGTCTTAGTTTTTTCCTGAAGTTTCTGGGGTTTTGTCATTAAGACTCTACCATAAATCTGGAATCAAAAGGACAAAGCAGAGGTGAAAATAAAAAATAAAATCCAGAATTGTATCAGATGTGTGGAATAGAGCCTCTAGCTCTGTAGTTCTGGAGTCTAGAACCACCAAAACAGGCAGTTTCAGTCCTAGTACCGTTCTTGTCTTCCTGAGCAATCTTTCCGCTCCCAGGCTCCAATCTCTCATCTTTCAAACAGATGACTCCAAGGTGGACTTGAAGAAAAAAATGATAATGACCAAAGAGCATATTTGGTAAATAAATAAACAAAAGAAAGAAATGCAGAACCAAAGTGAGAGTCATTGAGGTGTGTTCCACAGAGGCTTTGACTCCAGCAGACTACAGTGGGAGAGCCTGGCCACTGGAGACCCGCAGAGTTTCTGAATCTTATCCATGGGAATATAAATGTGGGCACAGGTCACCTTGTAGTCTTCTGTAGGGGTTGTGAATGATCTCAGGCCTGTATGCTGGTCTCCCCTTTCTAGCACAAACAAGCAGTCAAAACAATTTTATATGTGAACCGTGTGCTAATAAGACAGCACCTAATGAGAGTGTTTTTCACATTTCTGCTCACAAAATAAAATCCTTACTTAGACTAGAATTTCCCTTCTCTTAGCCTCATTCACTCCCCATCTGTAAAATGAGGAGGTTGGACTAGATGATCTCTAAGGTAAAGTTCAGCTCTATGAGTCTGCGATGCTGCTTGTAAAAACTAACAGCTTTACCCTATTTCTTCTTTCCTTTTCTTCCCTCAGCAGAAAATCAAAGTCTGAAGTCATTGCAAGCCACACTGCTGAATGAAAAAATAAGAAACAAAGGTTTCCCCCCTCTATTTGGAAAATTTTATTATACTTTGAAGACAGAAATAAGTATTGAAATTAATGTGGGAACAAACTATAACTTCTATGATCCAGTACAATTTCTATGCTTGGTAGCCTACAGATTTGACCAAGGTGAATTTATATGTTAAATATAACTGAAAAGATTAAAATATCACTTTACAGTTATGACTCAGGCTGATCTTGATAACAAATAAAAAGAGTATTTCCAAGTAAATATATATTGATGTGCTTCTTGTTTCAGAAAAGGTTACGTGTTTGGAAAGAATGGATCACTATCACCTAGTATCTCAGAATTAACACAGGCATATTCATCATGGAGGTCCCTGAGTGGCACAAATGATTTGAGCCTGACTACTAACCCAAAGGTTGGCAGTCCAAACCCACCCAGTGGCACTGCAGAAGAAAGGCCTGGTGATCTGCTTCTATAAAAGATTATAGTCAAGAAAACCCTATGGAGCAGTTCTACTCTGTAACACATGGGGTCACCATGAGTCAAAATTGACTTAACAGCAACAAGTTTTTTGTGTTTTGCTTTTTTATCATGGATACCAATCAGCAATGATTTTCTTAAAACTGCTTAACAGGGATAAAAAGACACATAAAAAAGACACGAAAATTTCTCTGTACATAGCATAAAGGAGAGTATGATGGAGTAGGTGATCAGTTTGAGCTAGGGGTATGGGAGGTAGCAGTTGGAAAGGTTCCATTAGAGGAGTTAATGCTGGAGCCCAGTCTGGAAAGGTGAGTGAGTAATTGTCAGATAGGTAAGGGGCAGAGGTAAGGGTGGAGGATAAGCCTTATAAGCAAAGGCATGGATAGATGCCTCACATGTTTGAGTAATTACAAGCCATCCAGTTTGGCCAGAGTATAGGGTATGAATGGGTAACCATGGGGAATTAAGGCTCAAGAGGTATCAGGAGTCAGATCATAAAAGGCCTTACAAATTCCACTAAAAAGTTTTGGCTTGATTCGGTAGACCAGCGTGTCCCAAAGCGTGCTATATAACATGAGGGCTGATTTTAGGTAGTATGTGGGTGAATCAGGGACAAACTACCCAATAAAAGCAAGGTACCCAAGGGCTTACTTGTGCTTACTTACTAATCTGTAGTGCACAATTTCACCTGTTTTTCACCACCTCTTTGAAACCCATGTGAAATTGTGCACCACAGATTAGTAAGTAAACACAATTAAGCCCATGTGTACCTTGCTTACTGGTTAATCTGCCCCTGGGGTGAATGGTTTTATTTTTAATAGTTTGGTATTTATTTTAATGTGTATCACTAACAATAAATTAGACCTTTAAACCCTTGGTTTCACAGTTATTACTGCTCGGGACAAAGCTAAATTATTTTAAAATGAATAAATTTAAAGAAAAATATTACCTAAATAATAGTACACGTGGTCAACAGATACAGCAAAAAATTATGAGGGTAGGGTGCAAATGACTGATATTTGGGAAACACTTCTATATGTGGTTTACTGAAGGGTTTTAGGTACTGGAGTAAAATTATCAAATTTATAGTTTAGGGAGCTCAACCTGCCTACAAGATGGAGGATAGACGAAATGATAAAAGGGAGGCTTATTAGGAGAGTATTGCAGCAAAGCCTGAACTAGGGAAATAGCAGTGATATTAGGAGGTACAGATAGATATGAAGGATGTTAAGTAGTGTTAATGGATTGAATTGTGTCCCCCCAAAATGTGCATAAACTTGACTAGGACATGATTCCAAGTATTGTATGATTGTCCACCATTTTGTCACCTGATGTGATTTTCCCATGTGTTGTAAACCCTACCTCTGTGATGTTAATGAGGCAGAACTCAATCTACAAGATTAAGTTGTGTCTTAAGTCTATCGGTTTTGAGATATAAAAAAGAGAAACGAGCAGAGAGACAGGGGAACCTCATGCCACCAAGAAAGCAGTGCCAGGAGCAAAGCACATCCTCTGGACCCAGGGTTCCTGTGCTGAGAAGCTCCTAGACCACAGGAAGATTGATAACAAGGACTTCCCCAGAGCCAACAGAGAGAGAAAGCCTTCCCCTAGAGCTGGCACCGTGAATTCGGACTTCTAGCCTCCTAGACTATGAGAGAATAAATTTCTCTTTCTCAAAGCAATCCACTTGTGGTATCTCTGTTATAGCAGCACCAGACAACTAAGACAAGTAGACAGCACCATAGTGGTTGGTGACTAGATGTATTAATCCATGGACCAACCAGAAAAACAGAAACCACTCTAAGTATTTAACACCCAAAAAACCCAAACCCGTTGCCGTCGAGTTGTTTAATACCAATAATTGGTTACATTGGTGACTTAGTTATATAGTGCTGCTATAACAGAAATACAAGTGGATGGCTTCAACAGAAATTTATTCTGTCACAGTTTAGGAAGCTAGAAGTCCAAATTCAGGGCACCAGCTCCAGGGGAAGTCTTTCTCTCTCTGTCAGCTCTAGGGGAAGGTCCTTGTCATCAGTCTTCCCCTGGGTCAAGGAGCTTCTCAGCGCAGGGAACCTGAGTCCAAAGGATGTGCTCTGCTCCTGACTCTTCTTGCTTGGTAGTAATGAGGTACCTCTCCTCCCTGCTTGCTTCTGTCTTTTAAATCTCAAAAGAGATATACTCAAGATACAACCTAATCCCATAGATTAAGTCATGCCTCATTAACATAACTGCCTCTAATTCTGCCTCATTAACATCACAGAGGTTAGGATTTACAACACATAGGATAATCACATCAGAGCACAAAATGGTGGACAACCACACAATACTGGAGAATCATGGCCTAGCCAAGGTGATATACATTTTGGGGGGACACAATTCATTCCGTAACAATTGGTGATAGAAGAACTGAAATGAAAAACAGAAGATGGTGAAGAGATTAGCAACACTAGGAAGATTCTACCACTGCTAAGGCTGATAGGACAACAGAAAGAGATGGTGTCTCAGTCATCTAGTGCTGCTCCAACAGAAATACCACAAGTGGATGGCTTTACAAAGAGAAATTTATTCTCTCACAGTCCAGTAGGCTACAAGTCCAAATTCAGGGCATCAGCTCCAGGGGAACACTTTCTGTGTTGGCTCTGGAGGAAGGTCTGTGTCATCAATCTTCCTTTGGTCTGGGAGCTTCTCTGCACAGGAACCTCAGGTCCAAAGGACACGCTCTGCTCCCGGCACTGCTTTCTTGGTGGTATGAGGTTCCCATGTGTCTCTGCTTGCTTCTCTCTTTTGTATCTCAAAAGAGATTGCATTAAGACACTGATCTTGTCAACCTCATCAGTATAACCTCATCACAGTGATAGAATTTACAACACATGAGGAGATCACATATAATCTCATCATAGTGGTAGAGTTTACAACACATAAGGACATCACATCAGATAACACAATCATACAATGCTAGGAATCATGACCTAGCCAAGTTGCTACACACATTTTTGGGGGCACGATTCAGTCCATAACAGATGGTATTACCAGACACCAAAAGCATGAGAGGGCCATCCCCATGGAAGCTGAAATCACAGCAGGCCAGTCCAGTGTTAGCTGAAGATATAGAGCTGACAGTGCTGGTGCCAGAGACACTGGCATCTCCTTTCCTCCCATTCTTCAATTTCCTACCAGCGTCTCCTACTGGCTGAATCCAGTCAGAGCCTCCTGCTATGGAAGCTTGGGAAACATAGCCTGCAGGGATCAGCCCTTCTGCAAAAAAGAGCACAGCAGAGAAGGGTGAGGAATGGGTCCAAGGACAAACAAGCCTATCATTGGCACACTGGGTATGGAAAGTGAGTGATTAAAAAAAAAAAAAAAACCTAGATTTATGGCTTGAGTAACCAGTTATTTTGTGTTGTAATTCTCTGAGATAAATACTGGAGTAGAAATAGGTTTGGAGGTAAGATGAGTTTATTTTGTAACCAGTTTACCTTTGAGGTATCTGTGGGACATCCAACTAGAGAGACCAGTAGGGAGTTGAAATGCAGTAGTGAGAGCTGGCTAGTGCTGGAGATTTAATCATTTTATGAGTGGTAGTGAAAAATGTGAAACTAATTAAATTGCTTGGGGATATTGTGTAGACTGAGAAGATAAAAGGGCCAAGGATGACTCTTTAAGGAAAACTACCATTAAAAGAATAGACAGAGGAAGAAAATTCAGCAAAAGAGCCTGAGAAGGGACAAAGAGGTGGGGTTAAAATTAGTGTCTCAGGAGCCAAAATAGGAGAGAGTTTTAAGAAGGGACTCTTCAGCAGTACCAAATACACACAGAGTGATCAAGTCAGATGACAATCAAAAGATTCTATTGACTCTGGCCACTAGGAGGTCATTAGTGTCCTTTGCAAGAGCAGTTTCAGTGGAGATGTATGGGTAAGTAGCAGATTTCACAAGAAGCCTGTGAAAGAAGAAAATGGGAGAGAATGGGTAATAGCTTGATGGGGGATGCCAGGTCCAGAGAGGGTTACTAGAATTTTCAGGACGAGAGTAACTTGGACTTGTTAATATGTTGATGGAAAAGCACAAGATATATTGAAAATACAAAGGAGAGAAAGAACAGCTAAAAGAATAAGGTCCCTGAAGAAATGTTAAACAGATAGGCATCAGAGACAGGTGGAGATATTAACCTTGCACAAGCGAAGAAGAATCTCTTCTAAGACCAGAGGGAAGGAAATGAGGGTGGGTACAGAAAAAGAAGATTTTTAGGTATGAGAAATTGAGAGTTCATCTGTAATATCCTAAGTTTTCTCTGTAAAGTAGGAGTTAAAATAAGCTTCTAAAGAGAGTGTGTGGGGTAGGTGGAGCCAACATGGTGCTACAGACAGAAGCACCATGCCATCCCTCCACAGCAAAGACCCAAAATATTAAGTAAAACAGAGACAAACATCAATCCTGGAACCCTAAGCGTAAAATGAAGAGATAGATAAATAAGTCAACCAAGCACCAAATGGCATAAAAAACTGACAGAGAACAGACAGAGAGGAGAGATACAGAGTGAGGTCCCCTATCAGCTAATGCAGCATGGATTCGCCATCTTGGACTCCTCAGCCACTAAGATCAGCAGACAAGGAGTACAGAAAGGCAGCTTCATGGAGCTCCCAGCAGGAGACACAGCACCCAGTAACCAGAAATACACGCTTTCCCACCCCCACACCCTTCTTCCCCCTGCTGGGCCTCCACCGCTTCCTGGCGGGCCACAGACAATCAACCAGGGAGGCGCCAGCTCCGTGCCACTTGGATTCGCCCTGCCCACATTGGCTGGCTCCTTCAGTGCCATTTTCTTTTTGTTGCTGTTGTTGCTTTTCTTGGCTTCTTTTGGTTTCTTCTCTCTCTCGCACCTCCTTCCCTTCCTTTCTCTCAAACACCGGGCTCCGTGTGCAGACTTCTTGACAGGCTGTGAAGCACCACTCAGCTGGGGAACTGCTTCCCCAGTCTGCACCACCACGCCGGTGGGATCCCCGAAGGCATTTTTTTTCCTTCTTTTCTTTTTTCCATTTTGTTTTTCTTCATTTCTCAGTTTCTCATCTCACTCTACTTCCCTTCTTTTCCTGTCTCCTGAATACCTGGCGCTGTGTGCCATCTCTGCCCCTTCTAGACGGGCTGTACAGGGCCTAGCGACTTGGGAGCCATTTTCCCGGTCCATGCCGCCAAGCCAGTGAGCTTCCTTGGGGATTTTTTTTTTTTTTTTCTCAATTTCTTGTCTCTCTCTACCATCCTTCCCTTCTTTTCTTCTGAACACCTGGTGCCATGTGCCATTTCTGCTCCTTCTACACAGGCTGTTGCAGTGCCAGGATGCTGGGGAGACACTTCCCCAGTCTGTATGACCACATCAGTGGACTCCCTCGGGGCATCTTTTCTTTTTTCTTTTTCTTTCTCTCTTCTTTCCTTTTCTTGATTTCTTGTCAACCTCTACCTTCCTTCCTTACCACTCTCCTGAACACCTGGCACTGTGTGCCATCTCCGCACCTTCCTGACAGGTTGTGCAGTGCCACTCAGCTGGGGACCCACTTCCCATGGGCTCCCTTGGGGAATTTTTTTTCCTTTACTTTCTTTCTTCTTTTTTTCTCTGTTTCTTGTCTCTCTATCTTCCTTCCTTACAATTCTCCGGAACACCTGGCACCGTGTGTTATCTCCATTCCTTCTGGACAGGCTGTGCAGCGCTGCTCGGCTGGGGACCCGCTTCTGGTGGGCTCTCCAGGGGCATTTTTTTCTTTCTTCTTTTGTTTTCTCAGTTTCTTGTCACTACCTACCTCCCTTCTTTTCCTTCCTCACAACCACTTGGCATCTTTTTTTCCTTTCTTTCTTTTTTCGCCTCGGGTTCTTTTCTCTCTCTACGTTTCTTCCATTCCTTTCTCCCGACCACGTAGCCATAAGTGCCTTTTTCTCTCCTTTTTTAAAAAAATCTAGGTTCTTATCTCTCTATCCCTTCCTTACTTTCCTTTCTCCCACTCATGTAGCTGCATGTACTGTATCTGTCCCTTCTTGATGGGCTATGCTTCATTACAGCTAGAAAGCCACCAGCACACAACTTCCCTGGGTCTGCGCCACTCCAACAGCAGGCTCCCTCAGCAATTTTTTCTTCGGCTCCAGTTTCTCTCTCCTCTTTTTCTTCTTTCCCATACCCACTTAGCAGCACACATCACAGCCTCCCCCCACCCTCCTGCCTATCTGCACTGTGCGCTGAACATCACACCCCGAAACAGCACAGGCATGGTCTACCGGAACCTGCCCTGCACTGACCCCCCAGTCCCACCCTTTGGGCCCCAGTACGTGCCACAAACACCCCAAACCAGCCCCTCGCCTTCTGCTGAACCTCCCCTGCTGCACCACAGCTGAGTGACTGGCCCTGGCCATTGGACAAGGTGGTGAGAAGTATCGTGCCCACAGACGAGCAAACAACAAAGAATGCACAGCCCGCCTGCTCAGACATAACCAAACAAAACAAAAAAGCAGGATGAAACAAACAAATCTACAACCAATAATTGAAGAAAATACCTACAGAATGTCCTGAAGACAGCAGACAATATCAAAACATATTAAAAAAACAGGAAAGGATGATTTCAGTAGACATCCAAAATAAAACACCAGGTGACCTTCCAGCAAAAGAAAAGGCACTGGAACTACCTGATAGGGAACTCATATCTCTAACATTCAGAGCTATCCAAGAGTTGAAGGAAAAAGATGATGATGAAAAAATAAACAAAATCATTGAAAAGAAAGAAAAAACAATAGAAGAATTCAGGAAAATAATAGAAGAACGAAATGTCAAAATAAATTCACAACTAGAAATCATACAAAAACAGCAATTAGAAATCTAAAACATAAACAATAAGATTTAAGAAATGGACTGTGTCATAGAAGATCTGAGAGTATGAAGTTTGAAACAATAAAAGACAGGATCAGCAAAATTGAAGACAATTACTTGGATATCACTTTGAAGAAAAATGACAGAAAAGAAGGAATAAAAATGAAGATAACCTGAGAAGGATGTGGGATATACTCAAAAGCAAAAATTCACGAGTGATCAGAGTTCCAGAACGGGGGAGAAAACAGAAAACACAGAGAGGGTCATTGAAGATTTGCTGACAGAAAACTTACCTAATGTCATGAAAAATGAAAAACTGACCATCCAAGAAGCTCAACGAACCTCATACAGGATAGACCCCAAAAGAAAATCACCAGGGCATATCATAATCACACTCGCTAAAACCAAAGAGAAACAAAGAATCTTGAGAGCAGTATGAGAAAAACGAAAAGCCACATACAGACAGCAAACAAGACTAAGCTCTGATAACTCAGCAGAAACTATGCAGGCAAGAAGGCGATTGGATGAAATATATAAAACACTGAAAGAAAAAAATTGCCAACCAAGAATAATATATCCTGAAAAACTCTCACTTAAATATGATGGTGAAATTAGGGTATTTCCAGATAAACAGAAATTAAGGGAATATGTAAAAACCAAACCAAACTCACAAGAATTATTAAAGGGAGTTCTTCAGTTTGAGAATGAACATCAGATGTCAGCCTGAATCTAGAATACAAGACCGCATCAGCCAGATACCAACCTAGGTAATGCACACTTAAACATTAATCAAAACTAAAAGATTTACAACAGGGAACAATAGAGGTTAATCTGTAAATGACAACAATGTCAGAAAAACAAAAGAGGGAATAAATGGTGTAAGTACAGAACTTACTAAGAGAGAAGAAGGCAAGGTGATACCAAGTAATGAAACACTGGTTCAAACTTAGGAAGATAAGGGTACATTTCAAGGAAAGCCCAAAGAAAGATAACAAAACTACTCATCAAAATAAAGAACTAAAACACAGTTTCAGTAAACACAAAATCTACAAAAACAAAAGAAATGAAAAAAAAACCCACAAACAAAAGGAATTCAGCACAGGAGAGTAACAGAAAGAAAGAAAACATCAGCACCACAAAAAAAAAAAGCGCACTACAAAACGACAGCAATAAACTCACACCTATCAATAATTACACTGAACACAAACAGCCTAAATTCACTCATAAAGAGACAGAGAGTGACAGAATGGATAAAAGAACACGATTCATCAATATGTTGTCTACAAGACAAACAACTTAGAAACAAAGACATAAATTTATTAACAATCAAAGGATGGAAAAAATATATCAAGCAAACACTTGCCAAAAAAGAGCAGGAGTGGCAATACTAATCTCAGATAAAATAGACTTTAAAACAGAATCCACCATGGAAGATAAAGAAGGGCACTATATCATGACTAAAGGCATGATCCATCATGAAGACATAACCATAATAAATATCGATGCACCCAATGACAGGGCTCCAAAATACATAAAACAAACTCTAACAGCACTGAAAAAACAAATTGACAGTTCCACAATAACAGTACATTTCAACATACCACTTTCAGTAAAGGACAGAACATCTAGAAAGAAAATCAACAAAGATACAGAAGATCTAAAGGCCACAGTCAGCTAACTTGACCTCATAGACGTATATAGAACACTCCACCCAACAGCTGCAAAGTACACATTCTTTTCCAATGCATATGGAACATTCTCCAGAATAGACCACATCTTAGGCCACAAAGAAACCCCCAACAAAATCCAAAACATTGAGTTAATACAAAGAATCTTCTCTAATCACAACAGAAGCGATCAATAACAGGAAGAACAAGGAAAAAAATCAATTGCATGGAAACTGCTAACACCTTGCTTAAAAACCACTGGATAATAGAAGAAATCAAAGATGGAATCATAAAATTCCTAGAATCGAACGTGAATGAAAACACATACCAAAATCTTTGGGACACAGCAAAGGCAGTGCTCAGAGGTCATTTGTAGGAATAGATGCACACATCAAAAAAGAAGAAAGGGACAAAATCAAAACATTAGCTACACAACTTGAACAAATAGAAAGAGAACAGCAAAAGAAGCCCACAGCCACCAGAAGAAAGGAAATAATAAAGATCAGAGCAGAAATAAATGAAATAGAGAATAGAAAAACAATGGAAAGAATCAACAAGACCAAAAGTTGGTTCTTTGAAAGGATCAACAAAATCAATAAACCACTGGCCAAACTGACAAAAGGAAAACAGGAGAGGATGCAAATAACCCAAATAAGAAATGAAATAGGGGACATTACAACAGACAGAACTGAAATAAAAAGGATCTTAAAAGAGTACATGAAAAACTATATTCCAACAAATTTGAAAACCTAGAGGAAATGGACAAATTTCTAGAAATGCACTATCTACACAAACTAACACAAAATGATGTTGAAAATCTGAACAGACCCATAACAAGAGAAGAGACTGAAAATTAATATAAAAAAATCCCAACAAAAAAAGCCCCAACCCAGATGGCTTCACTGGAGAATTCTACCAAACACTTAGAGAAGAGCTTACACCAGTACTACTCAAACTATTTCAGAACATAGAAAAGGAAGGGATACTTCCAAATTCATTCTATGAAGCCAGCATAACCCTGATACCAAACCCAGGCAAAGACATCACAAAAAAAGAAAATTACAGACAATATCTCTCATGAATAAAGATGCAAAAATTCTCAACAAAATTCTAGCCAAAAGAATTCAGCATCATATCAAAAAAATAATACACCATGACCAAGTGAGATTCATACCTGGTGTCTTAGTCATCTAGTGCTGCTATAAGACAAACACCACAAGTGGATGGCTTTAACAAAGAGAAATTTATTTTCTCATAGTCTGGTAGGCTACAAGTCCAAATTCAGGGCAGTAGCTCCAGGGGAAGGCTTTCTCTCTGTGTCAGCTCTGGAGGAAGGTCCTCGTCATCATCAGTCTTACCCTGGACTAGGAGATTCTCAGGGGCAGGGACCCCGGGTCCAAAGGAGGCATTCTGCTCCTGGTGCCACTTTCTTGGTGGTATGAGGTCCCCATTTTGCTGGCTTCCCTTTCCTTTTATCTCCTGTAAGATGAAAAGTGGTGCAGGCCACACTCCAGGGAAACTCCCTTTACATTGGATCAGGGTTGTGACCTTAATAAGGTTGTTACAATCCCACCCTAATCCTTTTTAATAGAAAATTACAATCACAAAATGGAGGCCAACCACACAGTACTGGGAATCATGGCCTAAACAAGTTGACACATAGTTTTGGGGGGACATAATTCAATCCATGATACCAGGTATGAAAGGATGGTTCTACATTAGAAAATCAATCATTGTAATCCACCACATAAATAAAATAAAATAAAATAATCACATGATCATCACAATCGATACAGAAAAAGCATTTGACAAAGTCCTACACATATTTCTGATAAAAACTCTCAATAAAATAAGTATAGAAGGGAATTTCTCAACATAATAAAGGGCATCTATAGAAAACCAACAGCCAACATCATTCTTAATGGAGAGAGGTGAAAACATTCCCCTTGAGAAAAGGAGCCAGACAAGGATGCCCTGTATAACCACTCCTATTTAACATTGTGCTGTAAGTCCTAGCTAGAGCAATAAGGCAATAAAAAGAAATAAAGGGCATCCTAACTGGTAAGGAAGAAGTAAAACTGTCCCTATCTGTGGATAATATGACACTATAAGAAGAAAACCCAAAAGACTGCAAAAGAAAACTACTGGAACTAATACAAAGATTCAACAGATTAGCAAGATACAAGATAAACATACAAAAATCAGTTGGATTCCTATACACCAATAAAGAGAACAATGAAAAGAAAATCAGGAAAACAATACCATTTATAATGCCCCTAAGAAAAATAAAATACTTAGGAATAAATCTAGCCAGGGATGTAAAAGACGTATACAAAGAAAACTACAAAACATACTGCAAGACACCAAAAGAGATCTATATAAATGGAAAAACATACCATCCTCATGGATAGGTAGACTCAACATTGTGAAAATGCTGATTCTACCCAAAGCAATCTACAAATACAATGCAATCCCGATCCAAATACCAACGGCATTCTTTAAAGAGACAGAAAACTAATCATTACTTTATATGGAGAGGGAAGAGGCCTCAGAGAAGTAAAGCACTACTGAAGAAGAATAAAGTAGGACGGGTCACACTACCTGACCTCAGAACCTACTATACATGTACAGTAGTCAAAACAGCCTGGTACTGGTACAACAACAGTTACATTGACCAATGGAACAGAATTAAGAACCCAGATGTAAATCCATCCACCTATGATCACCTGATCTTCAACAATGGTCCAAAGTCCATCAAATGGGGAAAAGACAGTCTTTTTAACAAATGATGCTGGAAAAACTGGATGTCCATCTGCACAAAAAAGAAACAGGATCCATACCTCACACCATACACATAAACTACTTCTAAATGAATCAAAGACCTAAATATAAAACCACAAACAATAAAGATCATAGAAGAAAATACAGGATCAACGCTAGAGGCCCTAATACACGGGATTAACAGGATACAAACCATAACTAACAACACACAAACTCCAGAAGATAAGCTAGATAACTGGGATCTTCCAAAAAATTAAACACTTATGCTCATCAAAAGACTTCACCAAAAGAGTAAAAAGAGACACTATAGGCTGGGAAAAAATTTTTGGCTATTACAAATCTGCCAAAGCTCTAATCTCTAAAATCTACAGGAAAATCCAACACTTCTACAACAAAAAGACAAATAATCCAATTAAAAAATGGGCAAAGGAAATGAACAGACACTTCATCAAAGAAGACATTCAAGTGGCTAACAGACAGGAAATACTCGCGATCACTAGTTATTAGAGAAATGCAAATCAAAACTGCAATGAGATACAATCTCACCCCAGTATTACTGGTACAAATCAAAAACACAGAAAATAACAAATGTTGGAGAGGCTGCAAGGAGACTGGAACTCTTATGCACTGCTGGTGGGAATACAAAATGGTACAACTATTTTGGAAAACAAGATGGCAATTCCTTAGAAAGCTAGAAACAGAAATACCATATGATCCAGCAAGCCTACTCCTAGAAATATATCCTAGAGAAATATGAGCCATCACACGAAGAGACATATGCACACCCATATTCATTACAGCATTGTTCACAATAGCAAAAAGATGGAAGCAACCTAAACGCCCATCAACAGATGAATGGATAAATTATGGTACATACACACAATGGAGTACTACATAACGATAAAGAACAATTATGAATCTGCAAAGCATCTCACAATGTGGATGAGTCTGGAGGGCATTATGGTTAGTGAAATAAGTCAACCACAAAAGGACAAATATTGTATGAGACCACTACTATAAAAACTCATGAGGCAGGGGGTAGGGCCAAGGTGGCGGATGGTCAGATGTTTCCTCTGGTCCCTTTTACAACAAAGACCAAAAAAAAACAAGTGAATCGATTATATATGACAGTCTAGGAGCCCTGAACATCAAAAGCAAAGTTGAGGATTCAGACTGAGTGGCAGGGGGAGGGAGAGACAGTTCAGAAGCAGGGAGGATTTGCCAGACCTGACCTGGCTGGCACTCTGCAGGCTGGATCGGCCAGCAAGCGCAGGCCAAGGCAAGAAGTAGTGCTCGGGACACGTTTTCCATACCAGAGAAACTGAGTGGCGGAGACTCTGCACAACCCTGAGGAACCAGGGGAAAGCAGCACTAGATCTACAAAAGTTAAGTGCAAGAGTCTAACCTACTATGTGGGATTAAAAAAAACCTTCCCCCTCTTGGAAGTACCTCTCTCCCATTTACCCAACCACTTCCTGCTCTGCTCCAGTCTCGTTCCAGCTTCAGTGATTGCCACATCCCCCGGGTTGGAAGTGGGAGCTGTCTTGCGCCCAAGCCATTGGAGAGGCAACAAATTAACCTACAAATAACAAACAGGAAAAAATAATTTGCCAGCTCCATTAAACCGGGACCTCAGGGCAGGCACAGCCCCTTTGCCTAGGCACAAGCATAAGGGGTCCATGGACTTTGAATGCCTTTTACCACCGCCTAGACCTGTGTGGGTCCATTAAAACAGTCAAGGCCCTCATCAGCATAGTAAAACAAGATACATACCTGAAGCCTATCTTCAACTTCAACAGCTAAGGGTGAGTGGCAGATTTGTGACATTTGACACCCCCCTACCCATTAAGTAGGGTCCTCACCTACCCACATCAGGGGCCTGAAGACTGGTGGCTCCAACTCCACCTAGCCACTCACGACAGGGGTCCGAGAATAAGTGGTGCCTCCCAGTCCTTACAGCCAACAGCACTGACTGCCCAAAGTCCAGCTGCAAAACATACCCACCTACAAGTTCTAGGGAACAGGGACACACGTTCCACCCAGGAACTCAGGGGCAGTCATCAACACCCTACCTTGCTCAGCTTGTGGCCCCCTACTGCAGCCAGAAACCTGTGCCTGCCCCAATCACCCCTACATAGCCCTACCCTTCTAGGACTGTAGGTGAGAACCTGCAGCACACACTCAGTGACCAACGACCTGGAAACCTGAGCTGAATCCACACAAGAAAAGTAAATGGACTACGGGGCTCACATACCTAGTAATAGCTCTAACCACCTGGTGACAGGAAATGACAGCTGCAAAGACACCAATAATCAAAGTAGCTCACATGACCAGACTATTTGGGCATATCAAAACAAAACAAAACAAAACAAGAAGCTAGGACACAGTATGCAAACATAAAATAAATAAATATAATAACTTACTGATGGAGATTAACAGTCAATATCAAATCACATAAAGGGGCACACTATGACGGCTTCAGCAAGCGACCAAAACAAAGACCTAAGAAACCTTCCAGAGGAAGAGAACATCTTGGAATTACGGGAGGTAGGGTTCAAAAGATTAATATACAGAGCTCTTCAAGGTATCAGGAAGGAGATTATGCAAAACGCAGAACAAGCCAAGGAACATACAGACAAAGTAACAGAGGAACTTAAGAAGGTTATACAAGAGCATAATGACAAATTTAACAGGCTGCAAAAATCCACAGAGACAGCAAACAGAAATCTAAAAGATTAACAATAAAATTTCAGAATTAGATAACTCAATAGAAAGTCATAGCAAAATTGAGGCAATGGAAGTCAGAATTAGTGAGATTGAAGATAGGGCACTTGACACCAATTTATTTGAGGAAAAATCATGTAACAAAATTTAAAAAAATGAAGAAACCCTTAGAATTATGTGGGACACTATCAAGAGGAATAACCTATGAGTGACTGGAGTACCAGAACAGGGGGGATAAGAGAAGATACAGAGAATTGTTGAAGATTTGTTGGCAGAAAACTTCCTTGATATCATGAAAGATGAGAAGATATCAATCCAAGAAGCTCATCGAACCCCACACAGGGTAGATCCCAAAAGAAAGTCACCAAGACATATTATAATCAAACTTGCCAAAACCAAAGATAAAGAGAGAATTTTAAGAGTGGCTAGGGATAAACAAAAAGTCATCTACAAAGGAGAGTCAATAAAAATAAGCTCGGACTACTCAGCAGAAACCATGCAGGCAAGAAGGCAATGGGATGACATATATAAAGCCTTGAAGGAAAAAACCTGCCAGCCAAGAATTATATATCCAGTAAAACTGTCTCTCAAATATGATGGCAAAATTAGGGCATTTCCAGATAAACAGAAGTTTAGGGAATTTGCAAAAACCAAACCAAAATTACAAGAAATATTAAAGGGACTCTCCTGGTTAGAGAATCAACAACATCAGATAAGAACCCAAGACTAGAACACAGGACACAACAACCAGATATCAACCCAGACAGGGAGGTCACAAAAATAAATCAAAGCTAAAACACTGAAAGTAAAGAAACAGAGACATCAGTATGTAAAAATGACAACATTAAAACAAAAAAGAGGGACTAAATAATGTAGTCATAGATTTTTCATATGGAGAGGAAGTCAAGGCAATATAAAGAAAGAAAAGATTGGTTTAAACTTAGAAAAACAGAGGTACATATTAAGCTAACCACAAAGGAAACTAACAATCCTACACACTAAAATGAAAAAAGAAGAAAAACATAAAGACTCAGCAAATATAAAATTAACAACAATGAAAAAGATGAAAAGAAAATACATTAAAAAAAAAGACTCAGCACAGAAAATTAAGTGGAACAAAGAAACTGTCAACAACACACAAAAAAATACATCAAAATGACAGCACTAAACTCATACCTATCAATAATTACACTAAATGTAAATGGACTAAATGCACCAATGAAGAGACAGACTGGCAGAACGGATAAAAAAAATGACCAGCCTATATGCTGCCTACAAGACACACACCTTTGACTCAAAGACACAAACAAACTAAAACTCAAATGATGGAAACATATACCTCAAGCAAACAACAATCAAAAAAGAGCAGGAGTGGCAATATTAATTTTTAACAAAATAGACTTCAAAGCAAAATCCACTGCAAAGGATAAGGAAGGACACTATATAATGATTAAATGGTCAATATACTAGGAGGACATAACCATAATAAATATAAACGCACCCAACGACAGGGCTCCAAAATACATAAAACAAACTCTAACAGCATTGAAAAGAGAGATAGACAGCTCCACAATAATAGTAGGAGACTTCGCACACCACTTTCGATGAAGGACAGAACATCCAGAAAGAAGTTCAATAAAGACATGGAAGATCTAAATGCCACAATCAACCAACTCGATCTCATAGACTTATATAGAACACTCTACCCAACAGCAGCCAAGTATACTCTATTTACCAACACACCTGGAACATTCCCCAGAATAGACTACGCATTAGGCCACAAAGCAAGCCTTAAAAGAATACAAAACATCGACATATTACAAAGCATCCTTTCTGACCACAAAGCCTTAAAAGTAGAAATCAATAACAGAAAAAGCAAGGAACAAAAATCAAATACGTGGAAACTGAACAACACCTTGCTCAAAAACTACTGGGTTATAGAAGAAATCAAGGATGGAATAAAGAAATTCACAGAATCAAATGAGAATGAAAACATCCTACCAGAACTTTTGGGACACAGCAAAAGCAATGCTTAGAGGTCAATTTATACCAATAAATGCACACATCCAAAGAGAAGAAAGGGCCAAAATCAAAACATTAACACTACAACCCAAACAAACAGAAAGAGAGAGGCAAAAGAAGCCCATGGGCACCAGAGGAAAGGAAATAATCAAAATTAAAGCAGAAATAAATAAATTAGAGAACAGAAAAACAATTGAAAGAATTAACAAGACCAAAAGCTGGTTCGTTGAAAAGATCCACAAAATTGATAAACCATTGGCCAATTTGGCAAAAGAAAAAACAGGAGAGGAAGCAAATAACCAGAATAAGAAATGACAAGGGTGATATCACAACAGACCCAACTGAAATTAAAAGAAGCATAACAGAATACTATGAAACACTGTACTCCAACAAATTTGAAAACCTAGAGGAAATGGACAAATTTCCAGAAACACACTACCTACCTAAACTAATACTAACCGAGGTAGAAAAACTAAATAAACCTATAACAAAACAAGAGATTGAAGATTAAAAATTCCCAACAAAAAAAGCCCTGGCCTGGATGGCTTCACTGGAGAACTCTGCCAAACTTTCAGAGAAGAATTAATATCACTAGTACTAAATGTATTTCAGAGCATAGAAAAGGATGGAATACTCCAGAACTCAATCTATGAAGCCAGCATAACCCTGATGCCAAAACCAGGTGAAGACACCACACAAAAAGAAAATTACAGACCAATATCCCTCGTGAATATAGATGCAAAAATCCTCAAGAAAATTCTAGCCAATAGAATTCAATAATAAATCAAAAAAATAATTCACCATGACCAAATGGGATTCACACCAGGTATGTAGGGATGGTTCAACATTTCAAAAACAATCAATGCAATCCATCACATAAATAAAATAAAAGATAAGAACCACATGATCTTATCAACTGATGCAAAAAAGGCATTTGACAAAGTCCAACACACATTCATGATAAAAACTCTCAGCAAAATAGGAATAGAAGGGAAATTCCTCAACAAAATGAAGGGCATTTATACAAAGCCAACAGCCAAAATCATCCTAAATGGAGAGAGTTTGAAAGCATTCCCCTTGAGAACAGGAACCAGACAAGGATGCCCTTTATCACCACTCTTATTCAACATTGTGCTGAAGGTCCTGGCCAGAACAATAAGGCAAGAAAAAGAAATAAAGGTCATCTAAATTGGTAAGGATGAAGTAAAAGTATTCCTATTTGCAGATGATATGATCTTATACGCAGAAAACCCCAAAGAATCCACGAGAAAACTACTGGAACTAATAGAAGATTTTAGCAAAGTATCAGGATACAAGATAAACATACAAAAATCAGCTGGATTCCTCCACACCAACAAAGAGAACTTCAAAGAGGAAATCACCAAATCAATACCATTTACAATAGCCCCCAAGAATATAAAACACTTAGGAATAAATCTAACCAGAGATGTAAAAGACCTATACAAAGAAAACTACAAGACACTACTGCAAGAAATCAAAAGAGACCTACGTAAGTGGAAAAACATACCTTGCTCATGCATGGGAAGACTCAACATTGTGAAAATGTCAATTCTACCCAAAGCGATCTACAGATACAATGCAATCCTGATCCAAATTCCAATGATATTTTTTAACAAGATGGAGGAATAAATCACCAACCTCGTATGGAAGGGGAAGAGGCCTCACATATGTAAAGCATTGCTGAAGAAGAAAAAGAAAGTAGGAAGTCTCATATTACCTGATTTTAGAACCTACTATACCACCATGGTAGTCAAAACAGCCTGGTATGGGTACAACAACAGATACATAGACCAATGGAATAGAATTTAAAACCCAGAAATAAATTCATCCACCTATGAGCAGCTGATATTTGACAAAGGCCCAAAATCCATTAAATGGGGAAAGACAGTCTCTTTAACAAATGGTGCTGGCATAACTGGATATCCATCTGCAAAAAAATGAAACAAGACCCATACCTCACACCATGCACAAAAAGTAACTCAAAATGGATCAAAGACCTGAATATAAAATATAAAACGATAAAGATCATGGAATTAAAAATAGGGACAATGCTAGGAGCCCTAATACATGGCATAAACAGCATACAAAACATAACTAACAATGTACAAACACCAGAAGAGAAACTAGATAACTGGGAGCGCCTAAAAATCAGACACTTATGCTCATCAAAAGACTTTATCCAAAGGGTAAAAAGGCAACCTACAGACTGGGAAAATAAATTTGGCTATGACATATCCGATCAGGGTCTAATCTCAAAAACCTACAGGATACTGCAAAATCTCAACCACAAAAAGACAAATAACGCCATTTGAAAATGGGCAAAGGATATGAACAGGCACTTCACCAAAGAAGATATTCAGGCAGCTAATAGATACAGGAGGAAATGTTCATGATCATTAGCCATTAGAGAAATGCAAATCAAGACTACAATGAAATACCATCTCACCCCAACAGGGCTAGCAATCCAAAAAACACAAAATAATAAATGTTGGAGAGGTTGTGGAGAGACTGGAACACTTATACACTGTTGGTGGGAAAGTAAAACAGCACAATCCCTTTGGAAATCTATTTGGCACTTCCTTAAAATGCTAGAAATACAAGTACCATACTATCCAGCAATCCCACTCCTTGGAATATACCCTAGAGAAATGAGAGCCATCACAGGAATAGATATATGCATATCCATGTTCATTGCAGCACTGTTCACAACAGCAAAAAGATGGAAACAATCTAGGTGCCCATCAACAGATGAATGGATAAACAAATTATGGTATATTCACACAATGGAATACTACACAACGATAAAGAACAGTGACGAATCTGAGAAACATCTCACAACATGGATGAATCTGGAAGGCATTATGCTGAGTGAAATTAGTCAGTCGCAAAAGGACAAATATTGTATGAGACCACTATTATAAGAACTCAAGGAAAGGTTTAAACACAGAAGAAAACATTCTTTAATGTTTATGAGAGTGGGGAGGGAGAGAGAGGAGAATTCACTTACGCGATAGTAGACAAGAATCATCTTAGGTGAAGGGAAGGACAACATACAATTCAGGGGAATTCAGCACCACTGGACTAAACCAAAAGCTAAGAAGTCCTGAACACAACCAAACATTTCGAGGGACAGAATAGCAGGGGCAGGGGTCTTGGGGCCATGGTTTTGGGGGACATCTAGGTCAACTGGCATAACTAAGTTTATTAAGAAAATGTTCTGCATCCTACTTTGGTGAGTGGCGTCTGGAGTCTTAAAAGCTTGCCAGCGGCCATCTAAGATGCATCAATTTGTCCCAACCCACCTGGAGCAAAGGAGAATGAAGAACACCAAAGACACAAGGAAAATATTAGCCCAAGAGCCAAAAGGGCCACATAAACCAGGACTCCATCAGCCTGAGACCAGAAGAACTAGATGGTGCCCAGCTACTACCAATGAGCGCTCTGACAGGGAACACAACAGAGAGTCCCTGACGGAGCAGGAAAGAAGTGTGGTGTAGAACTTAAATTCATGTAAAAAGACCAGACTTAATGGTTTGATGGTGACTAGAGGAACCCCTGAAAACGTGGCCCCCAGATTCTCTGTTAACATGGAACTGAAACCATTCCCGAAGCCAACTCTTCAGATAAAGTTTAGACTGGACTATAAAACATAAAATAATACTGGTGAAGAATGTTCTTCTTAGCTCAAGTAGATACATGAGACTAAATGGGCAGCTCCTGTCCGGAGGCGGGATGAGAAGGTAGAAAGGGATAGGAGCTGGTTGAGTGGACACGGGAAACCCAGAGTAGAAAGGGGGAGCGTGCTGTCACATTATAGGGATTGCAACTAGGGTGACATAACAATATGTTATAAATTTTTGTATGAGAAATTAACTTGAGCTGTAAACTTTCACCTAAAGCACACACACACACAAAACTCATGAAAAGGTTTACACACAAAAAGAAACAATCTTTGATGACTACAAGGGAGGGGAGGTGTGGAGATGGAAAAACACTAAATAGACAATGGATAAGTGGTAACTTTGGTGAAGGGTAAGACAGTACACAATACTGGGGAAGCCAGCACAGCATGTCCAAGGCAAGGTCCTGGAAGCTCCATAGACACATCCAAGCTCCCTGAGGGACCAAATTACTGGGCTGAGGGCTCTGAGTAACACGGTCTCGGGCAACATCTAGTTCAATTGGCATAACATAGTTTATAAAGAAATGTTCTACATTCTACTTTGGTGAGTAGCGTCTGGGGTCTTAAGAGCTTGTGAGTGGCCATCTAAGATACTCAACTGGTTTCACCGGTCTGGAGCAAGGGAGAATGAAGAAAACCAAACACACAAGGTGTGATGGTTAAGATTGTGTGTCAACTTGGCTAAGCCAAGATTCTCAGTGTTTTGGCCGTTGTATAATGTTGTGATCACTTCACTGTTGAAATTTGATTCGTGATCACCCCCATGATGGAATCTACTGAGTGGTACTGGTGGGGGCAGGGCCTGCGGTGGCACACCACCTCCTCTGCCTACTTCCTTCCTGCTCACCTTGCTGGGGATTATGCTTGTTCCGGATCCTGCAGCTTGCTCCCGTTCATCTGGCCTCTGGTTCTTGGGACTTGGGCTGGTGGCTTGCCGGCAGTCTTGTCTGCCGATCTTGAGATTCATCAGTCTTCATGGCCTGCAGCAGCACTGCTCTCTGGCCTGCTGATCTTGGGTTCGCCAGCCCCTGTGGCTACATGATCGGGAGAATCCTCTTTTCTGACTCATGGACTTGGGACGGACAGCCTCTAGGGGCCAAGTAAGCCATTTCCTTGATATAAATTTCTCTTTTTATATATATGTATATACCTTTTGCTGGTTTTGCTTCTCTGGAGTACCCAGCCTAAGACACAAGGGAAAGATTAGTCCAAAGGACTAATGGACCACAACTACCACAGCCTCCACGAGACTGAGTCCAGCACAACTAGATGGTGCCCGGCTGCCATCACTGACTGCTCTGACAGGGATCACAATAGAGGGTCCTGGACAGAGGTGGAAAAAAATATAAAACAAAATTCTAACTCACCAAAAAAGACCATACTTCACTGGTCTGACAGAGACTGGAGAAACCTCGAGAGTATAGTCCCGGACACTCTTTTATTTCAGTAATGAAGTCACTCCTGAGGTTCACCCTTCAGCCAAAGATTAGACAGGCCCATAAAACAAAACGAGACTAAAATGGCACACCAGTCCAGGGGCAAGGACTAGAAGGCAGGAGGGGGCAGGAAAGCTGGTAATGGGGAACCCACTGTAGAGAAAGGAGAGTGTTGACATGTCATGGGGTTGGTAACCAATGTCACAAAACAATACGTGTACTAATTGTTTAATGAGAAGCTAGTTTGTTCCGTAAACCTTCATCTAAAGTACAATTAAAAAAAAAAAGAAGTTTCATTTAAATAAATAAATAAAGTAAAGAGAGTGGGTGGGGTTGGAAGTTTTGGAATTGTCGCTATGGGTTTTGGGCAAGGGAGGCAACCAGGAACATAAAGCTGAGAGCCACCTAAGATTGGAGAACACAAATTTGCCTGAATACCAATTTACAGAATTGTGTGATTTCCTCCAGTGGACTCAGCATTCTTGGTTGTAGAAGTGGAGAAGGAGGTAGCTGGAATGATCCAAGACTGGGGTTTAGCAAGGTGGATATGTCAGAAAGACAAGAAGGGGAGGACATGGAAATTGTTTATCAAGAGAGTGGTTTCAGTGAAGCATTATGGGTTCAGGCTCAAGAGTGAAGGGATTGAAGCAATAAAAGAGCCTGGAGATTCCATTATTGGAAAATTTGTCCTCTGATATTTATAAAGTGACACTTGAATAGTATTGCTTTCTTCTTGGTTTATATCACATTAGTTTTGTGGGTTAGGAAGAGGAAGGAAATAAATGAACATGAAGGTTATCTATGTGTTATATACTGCCCTAGCTATACAGAATATATTGTTTGGGTTAACCTTTATAACTATCCTGTGGAGTAGCTATCCATTTTACAGAGGACCCAACTGAGGCTCAGAGAGTTTGAGAAAACTTCCTGAAGGTCCCACAGCTAGTTACTAGCACAGATAGGGTTTAAATTCAGATCTAACTACAAATTCAGTGTCCTTTCCAGTATTTCCTGCTGTCTCTCTACCAAAAAAGAAGAGAAGAAAATTTATAAGTGAATTTACTATGTGATCAAATGAACATGAAGCACTCTGGGAAAGCAATACTTACAAAAATGGAGTCTCCAAATGAGACCATGGGAGTTCTCCAAAGTTCATCTCGAGCAGGTATATAGATGAATCTCTTGTATTTGTTAACATTTGCAGTACAGCAAGGCGTATACTTTGGTTTCTGGCATGAATAAATAATTCGTTATGACATTTAAACCAGACATAATCTCATGGGTGTCTCATTTAAAGTGGTGCCAGGCTTCCCATTAGTTTTAAGGAGTTTGGGTTTTGTTTTTTTGCCTGTGGCAAGTGAGAGTTGGAGGTGTAGGTGATCCACAGAGCTTTTGCCCACTGGAAGAGGTCCACATACTGAAAAATATGGAGAGCCACTACATCAACATCCTGGAAGCTGTGTCCTGCCCTCGGGGTTAAGTTAAAGAAGTGACTGTGTATCTGGGTGAGGTAATGTTTGATGAGAGTCAGTAAAGGGTTAGAGTCAGGGGCAGATTAAAGCAGCTAACAACCAAAGCTGGAAGAGTCAGACTCTAGCATCCTCTCCCCAGAAATCCTCCTGGTCTCCAACCTGGAGCTGAGACAAACACAGGATAGCTGACTCCTCTAGACTCTAGTCATTGGTACTGAAACCAAGAAAGGGCATCATTTTCCCTTCAGACTCAGGGAGTCCTCCCTACCTCAAAAAATAATTATAATATAATGAATTCAGGCAGTTGACAATCTGGAGTAGGTCAGTGATTCTCTTTCTTTGAGTACTGAAATAAAAGGGAAGAAACATTTATTGAGCACCTAATGCATGCTAGGCACTCATTTTATCCTCATCATGACCATTTAAGGCAAGCGCTATTACCCCTGCTTTGCAGTTGAAAAAATGAGACACAAAGAGCCAAATTAAATTTCTCAAATACATGCAGCCAATAAATAGCACAGATGGGGCTTGGAATGAACATCCACATGACTCGAAAACTCCGTTATACCACAAAGCATCTAAGTAACAAGAGGAAGGTAGAAATTTCTGATAGTGAGCTAAGCAAGGGGACTGTAGCGTGTCCATTCTGGAAGCTATCTAAGAACAGGTATGCTACCCATTCACCTGGAATCCCTTTCCAGAGTTCCTAACATTTTGTGTGTGTGTGTGTGTGCCATGGAAACTGGAGAAGTTTATAAAGCCATTAAAATGCATAAAATAAAATACATAGGATTACTAAGAAAACGTACTAAAGTAAATTTCAGTTACAAAATATTTTTAGGGGTCTTAAAAACTTGTGAGCACCCATCTAAGATACTCCACTGGTCCCACCCTGTCTGGAGCAAGGGAGAATGAAGAAAACAAAGACACAAGGGAAAGATTAGTCCAAAAGACTAACAGACCACAACTACCACAGCTTCCACCAGACTGAGTCCAGTACAACTAGATGGTGCCTGACTACCACCACTGACAGCTCTGACAGGAATCACAATAGAGGGTCCAGGACAGAGCTGGGGAAAAATGTAGAACAAAATTCTAACTCACACAAAAAAATCAGACTTACTGGTCTGACAGAGACTGGAGAAACCTCGAGAGTATAGCTCCAGACACCCTTTTAGTTCAGTAATGAAGTCACTCCTGAGGTTCACCCTTCAGCCAAAGATTAGACAGGCCCATAAAACGAAACCAGACTAAATGGGCACACCACCCCAGGGACAAAGATGAGAAGGCAGGAGGGGACAGGAAAGCTGGTAATGGGGAACCCAAGGTTGAGAAGGGGAGCGTGTTGACATGTCATGGGGTTGGCAGCCAATGTCACAAAACAATATGTGTATTAATTGTTTAATGAGAAACTAATTTACTCTGTAAACCTTTTGCCTAACAAAAAAAAAATTAAAAGTTCATGATATAGTAACATATGTGCCGTTTATTAGGGTATTAAATAACAAGATCTAGCAGAGGGTCTAGTAACTACCATGTTTTTACAGTACATTTCTGATCAAAGTAAATGCTAAATTTCAGTTAGAGGTTAGTAAAAATAAAGATGTATTTTTCTCATAAAAGTTAACAAAAAAAGACCTGAATTCTATCCATGGACCCCTTAGGGTTCCATAAAGAGTCCACGCAGAGGTATATTATAGCTGGCATGAACTGGCTCACAAGAGCTGATTGTTGAATTTGCAGGAAGTTTGCAAGCCCGCTGCTAAACACAGCCATTATTTAAAAGTAAATTATATATATTTGCAAAGAAATAAATCGTATTAAAAACAAAGGTAATAAACATTCAAAATGCATCACTTCCTAATTATTCACTACATTTTCTTATTATCTATGCTTTTGAGGTTGTTTATATCTAGTTTATCATTAGGTGGAAATACTATATAATAGTACACTATTATGCCATCTCTTCCCCATTCCATGTTCCATGAAATTAGGTTGGTAACTTGAAATCAGTCATTTCAAGTTATTTAAAGTATAGTATTTAAAGTAGCACCAGGCTTCCCATTAGTTTTAAGGACAGGATTTACATCATCCATTGTGGCAGTATTTACACTACAAAAATAAGCAAATGCTACCAAAACTAAAAACCAAACCTGTTGCCCTCGAGTCGATAATGCTACAGACCAGGGCTTTTCTCCTGCAGAGCCAGCTGTTAAACATTAAATAGCACACCACTGCATCCATGGGCCCCAGGTTAAGAAGCTCTAATAAGGCAAGTAACACACCTGAAGATCTCTAGTGAATTCTTACAAATTAAGGATTCTAGAGTAGGCCTAACAAAGGTTTTTTAGATTCAACACCAAAATCACAATCTACAATGAAAAAAATCCTGATAAATTGGATTTCATCACAATTAAGAACTGGTCTTCCAAAAACACTCAGAAGAATAAAAAAACAAGCCACAGACCTGGAGAAAATACTTGCAAATCACATATGTGATAAAGGACTTGTATCTAGAATACTTAATGAACACTTAAAACTCAATAATAAGAATGCAATAACCAAATCAATAAAATGAGCAAACTATTTAAACAGTTTCCTAACCAAAGAAAATATACGGAAGGCAAATAACCATATAAAAAGTGCCCAATATCATTACTCTTTAAAAAAAAAAAACTAAACTAAAGCTGTTGCCATTGAGTTGATTCCGACTCATAGCGACCCTATAGGACAGAGTAGAACTGCCCCATAGGGTTTCTAAGGAGCAGCTGCTGGATTCAAACTGCCGACCTTTTGGTTAGCAACCGAGCTAACCATTAGGAATATAAAAATTAGTCATTAGGAATACAAAAATTAAAACCACAATGAAATACTACTGCCTGCACACAAGAATGGCTAAAATTAAAAACACTGACTATACCAAGTGTTGGAGCCCTGGTGGCACAGTGGTTTAAGAGCTATGGCTGCTAACCAAAAGGTCAGCAGTTTGAATCTGCCAGGTGCTCCTTGGAAACCCTATGGGGCAGTTCTACTCCGTGCTATAGGGTCGCTATGAGTCAGAACTGACTCAACAGCACCTAACAACAACAACAACATACCAAGTGTTGGTGAAGATGTGGAGAAACTGGAACTCTCATACATTGCTGGTGGGAAGATAAAATGGTACAACTTTGGAAAACAATTTGGCAGCTTCTCATAGAGTTAAACGTACACCTACCATATGATCCAGCTATTCCAGTCCTAGGTATTTACCCTAGAGAAATGAAAGCACATGTCCACACAAACACTTGTGCATAAATGTTTATAGCAGCTTTGTTTGCAATATCCAAAAACTGGACACAATCCAAATGTGCATCAACAGATGAATGGGTAAACAAATCGGGGTATATCCATATAATGGAATACTACTCAGTAATAAAAAGGATTGAACCACTGAAACACATAACAGATTGAACGAATCTTAAAATAATTATGAGTGAAAAGAAGGTAGTCAAAAAAGGAATACATACTGTCTGATTCAACTTATACACAACTGTAGAAAGTGAAAATTAATTGATACTGGAATAAAGCAGATTAGTGGTTGCTTCTTGCTGTTGTTTTTAGGTGCCTTTGAGTTGGTTTCGACCCATAGTGACCCTACGAACCAAAGACAAAATGCTGCCTGGTCCTGTGCCATCCTCACAATCATTGCTATGTTTCAGCCCATTGTTGCAGCCACTCTGTCAATCCATCGCCTTTGAGGGTCTTCCTCTTTTTCGCTCACCCTCTACTTTACCAAGCATGATGTCCTTCTCCAGGGACTGGTCCCTCCTGATAACATATCCAAAGTATATGAGATGAAGTCTCGTCATCCTCGCTTCTAAGCAGCATTCTGGCTGTATTTCTTCCAAGACAGATTTGTTCATTCTTCTGGTAATCCATGGTATATTCAATATTCTTTCCCAACACCATAATCCAAAGGCATCAATTCTTCTTCGGTCTTCCTTATTCATTGTCCAGCTTTTCCATGTGTATGAGGCAATTTGAAAATATTATGTCTTGGGTCAGGCACACCTTAGCCCTCAAAGTGACATCTTTGCTTTTCAACACTTTAAAGAGGTCTTTTGCAGCAGATTTGCCCAATTCAGTACATCGTTTGATTTCCTGACTGCTACTTACATGGACGGTGATTGTGGATCCAAGTAAAACGAAATCCTTGACAATTTCAGTCATTTCTCTGTTTACCATGATGTTGCTTATTGGTCCGGTTGTGAGGATTTCTGTTTCATTTATGTTGAGGTGTAATCCATATTAAAGATTGTAGTCTTTGATCTTCATCAGTAAGTGCTTCAAGACCTCTTCACTTTCAGCAAGCAAGGTTGTGTCATCCTCATATCACATATCATGAGTCTTCCTCCAATCCTGATGCCTCGTGCTTCTTCATATAGTCCAGCTTCTTGGAATATTTGCTCAGCATAGAGACTGAATAAGTATGGTGAAAGGATACAACTCTGACGCACACCTTTCCTGATTTCAAACCACGCAGTATCCGCTTGTTCGAACGACTGCCTCTTGATCTATGTACCGGTTCTTCATGAGTACAATTAAGTGTTCTGGAATTCCCATTCTCCGCAATGTTATCCATAATTTGTTATGATCCACACAGTCAAATGCCTTTGCATAGTCAATGAAACATAGGTAAACATTTTTTAGTATTCTCTGCTTTCAGCCACGATCCATCTAACATCAGCAATGATATCCCTTGTTCCACGTCCTCTTCTGAATCCGGCTTGAATTTCTGGCAGTTCCCTGTCGATGTACTGCTGCAACCGCTTTTGAATTATCTTCAGCAAAATTTTACTTCCATGTGATATTAATGATATTGTTCGATAATTTCCACATTCCATTGGATCACCTTTCTTTGGAATGGGTACAAATATGGACCACTTCCAGTAGGTTGGCCAGGTAGCTGTCTTCCAAATTTCTTGTCATAGATGAGTGAGCACTTCCAGCACTGCATCCATTTATTGAAACATCACAATTGATACTCCGTTAATTCCTGGAGCTTTGTTTTTCTCCAATGTCTTCAGTGCAGCTTGGACTTCTTCCTTCAATACCATCGGTTCTTGATCATATGCTACTTCCTGAAATGGCTGAACATCAATCAATTCTTTTTGGTACAGAGACTCTGTGTATTGCTTCCATCTTCTTCTGATGCTTCCTGCATCATTCAATATTTTGCCCACAGAATCCTTCAGTATTGCGAATGGAGGGCTGAATTTTTTCTTCAGTTCTTTCATTTTGAGAAATGCTGAGCATGTTCTTCCCTTTTGGAATTCTAACTCCAGGTCTTTGCACATTTCATTATAGTATTTTACTTTGTCTTCTCAAGCCACCCTTTGAAATCTTCTGTTCAGTTCTTTTACTTCATCATTTCTTCCTTTTTCTTTAGCTACTCGATGTTCAAGAAGAAGTTTCAGAGTCTCTTCTCACTTCTATTTTGGTCTTTTCTTTCTTTCCTGTCTTTTTAATGATCTTTTGCTTTCTTCATATGATGTCCTTGATGTCATCCCACAACTCATCTGATCTTTGGTCAATAGTGTTCAATGTGTCAAATCTGTTCTTGAGATGGTCTCCAAATTCAGGTGGGATATACACACAGTTGTATTTTGGCTCTTGTGGACTTGCTTAATTTTCTTCAGCTTCAACTTGAACTTTCATTTGAGCAGTTGATGGTCTGCTCCACAGTCAGCTCCTGGCCTTGTTCTGACTGATGATATTGAGCTTCTCCATCGTCTCTTTCCACAAATGTAGTCAATTTGACTCTTGTGTTTTCCATCCGGTGAGGTCCATGTGTATAGTTGCCATTTATGTTGTTGAAAAAAGGTATTTGCAATGAATAAGTCATTGGTCTTGCAAAATTCTATCACACAATCTCCCTTGTCCATCATCCAGACCATATTTTCCAACTACTGATCCTTCTTCTTTGTTTCCAAGTTTCACATTCCAATCACCAGTAATTATCAATGCATCTTGATTGCATGTTTGATCAATTTAAGACTGCAGGAGTTGGTAAAAATCTTCAGTTTCTTCATCTTTGGCCTTAGTGGTTGGTACATAAATTTGAATAATAGTCATAATAACTTGTCTTCTTTGTAAGTGTATGGATATTATCCTATCACTGACAGCATGTACCTCAAGATAGATCTTGAAATGTTCTTTTAGACAATTTGTCATTCCAAGCATTGGAATTGTCTGATTCAAAATGGCCAATACCAGTCCATTTCAGCTCACTAATGACTAGGATAGCGATTCTTATGCGCTCCATTTCATTCTTGATGATTTCCAATTTTCCTTAATTCATACTTCCTACATTCCACATTCTGATTATTAATGGATGTTTGCAGCTGTTTCTTCCCATTTTGAGTCGTGCCACATCAGCAAATGAAGGTCCCGAAGCTTGACTCCATCCAAGTCATTAAGGTCTACTCTACTTTGAGGAGGCAGCTCTTCCCCAGTTGTCTTTTTAGTGCCTTCCAACCTGAGGGGCTCATCTTCCAGTACTGTATCAGACAATGTTCTGCTGATATTCATAAGATCTTCACTGGCCAATTTTTTTTTTAGAAGTAGAGCTCCAGGTCCTTCTTCCTAGTCTGTCTTAGTCTAGAAGCTCCACTGAAACCTGTCCACCATGAGTGGAATATCTGAAGTTTGTTGTTGTTGTTAGGTGCTGTCGAGTCAGTTCGGACTCAGCGACCTCATGTAAAACAGAACTAAACATTTCCCAGTCCTGTGCCATCCTTACAATAGTAGGTATGTTTGAGCCCATTGTTGCTGCCACCGTGTCAATCCATCTCGTTGAGGGTCTTCCTCATTTTTGCTGATTCTCTACCAATGTGAAGTTTACTGCATGTCAATTATACCCCAATAAAGCTTTATCTTTTTTAAGAGTAGGCCTGATCCTATTAGCAAAATATTCAAACAGACACTTCACCAAGAAGACAGATTGATGGCAAATAAGTCCATTAAGCAGGGTTACTTTATTTCTTAAATAATATTTTTGATGCCCCTTCATTATGTTAAACCACTGGGAACCAATTATTTGAGGACATAACTTTTAGATTTGCTAAATGACAGGCTCATAAAAGGTTTAAAATATTCTCCTAAAAGTAAATAACATACTTTTTCCATTTTCTTCATTTATTATTTGAATATTGTGAAAGGAGCAAACAGAGTAAGTTTTTCTTTATAGGTGGGATAACAAAGACAGAGAAGATTAAGCAACTTGTCTCAGGTCACATGTTATGTCAATGGCAGAGACAGGATTAGAATCCAGATGTCTATCTTTTCAGTCAAATGATTAAGGGAAATCTCTCTGTTGGAAGAAACGGTCTTCTGTGTGGTTCCATAGGGTGATCAGAATTCACTGTAGTTTACTAAAAGGTAAGCCTGCTGTCGGAAGATTCTGTGTTCTGTTCAATTTTAACACACTCTTGGGAGAGATTCCAGTATAATCAAACAAATTTTGTGCTCCTAAATGTTTAAAGCATGTTTTAAGTTTGGTAGCATTTTTGCCTCTTATCAATATGTTATTTCTTAATACTGTTAATCTGTCCATTTTGTACATAGAAGACTCACATTCATCCACAGACCCAGGAACAATATCTGAGCCAACATTTCATTAACTTGTATATTTTTCCCAAACCAATGATTGGTTGTGTCTCCCTCTCCTTGTACCACCTCCCTTCCCTTTAGATGTTGCTGGGGTGATTTTGGCACAGCCTAGAAAAGGGAGGAGGGAAATGGGTAGGAAAAGGGGGAGTTAAAGGCCAAGTTACCAGGGGCCACTGCTCTCCAAACAGACAAAATGGAAGAAACAAGAGTGGGAAAACCCAAGCCTCTGCACCCCTTTCTCAGAGGAGGCCTCCTGATTTAGGAATCCTGCCAGGAAATTTTAGGTAGCTCTGAGAAGAAAGGCAACAGGGAGTGAGGATGTTCTTACACCTCTGTTCAAGAACCATTTACACAGTAGAGGCAGCCTATTATGCACAAGCCCCTATTTTTCAGTGGGAGACACACACAGTTGCCCACCCATGCATATATATACACAATGGTAAACAGAGACGTCAGCATCTACAATGACACGTGCACACTCTAAGGCAGAAACAAAGGGATCCAGAAAAACATACATTTTTCAAGCCCTCAAAAGATTACTTAGACGTAGAGCAAAGACATGAGAGAAATTGTAGGGAAAGCCATAGGTGGTGGGAGAGGCGGGGGTGGAGGTAAGAGACTGGCTTAACTGTTAAGTGTGAGAGAGACAGGGTAACTGAGTTAGTCTGATTCCATAGAAACTTCACCTAAGGCTGGATTAGAACAGAATGAGACACAAATCTCCGCTCCAAATTCTAGTGTTTCAAAGCTAGAATTTTCTGTCAAGCTTTTGCATTCTCCACACTAAAATAAAGTCTAATCACTTTTTCCACATTCTCCAGTAGATTCACTTCCCAGAACAATTGCAGAAGTGCAAAATGGTCATGTTAGTATATGTGTTGACTTTATTTAAATAATTCAAACCTGTAGGAAATACGTCTCTAAGGAAATGGGTATATGCCTCAGGTATTACAAAGGTAAAAAGCCAAATGCAAAACAACTACAGCTATCTGAGCAACAAAAAAATAATCCCTTATAAAACTGAGGGCATCTTCTAACCATTGAAAAAGTGGAAGTTAGACAAAAGGGAATAAAAAAAACTTTTTTCTTTTTGAATTGTTTTCCGTGTTTGGCACACATTTGAAGGCACACATACAGACGGCTAAATCGATGCCCAATATAGTCTCACTACTGTGAGTCATTGGAGGCAGGGCTAGGCTGAAGTAGTGGAAAATCTGAAATACACAATATTTTTAAAGACATGCATTTTTATTACTTTCAAGTGCAGACAGTTACTCCAACTATGTTAAGAAAATTTTGCCTAGTAAAGGATTTGCTTTCTACAAAGGATCCAGAATGGATTGTTTAGCACAATTGCAATTACTCTGAACTCAGCTATGAGAGTTTTTCAATGAAGCAAATTCCCCCTCAGTGGGCTCCATCTTTAGGAGAAATAACAATAGGTAATGTTTACTGAGTGCTTCCTGTGCACCAGACAGGCACCGTTCTAAGCAGTTTGCATGGATTGTCACATTTACTCCTGACAATTACTTTAGGAAGTAGGTTCAGTGATTATCCCCATTTTACTGACTAGGAAACTGAGACTTAGTGAGGCGAGGCTAAGTACCTTGCTCAAAACCATACAGTTAGTAAGACACAGAGTCCAGATTTGATCCCAAATAGGCTGTTTCCAGAGCCTGTGCTATTAACTAGCGTACTGTGCTGCCTCAGATAAACAACCTTTTGCCTCAGGTAAAAAATCTGATATCAGGGATTTATTTTCAAAATGAAAGAAACTCTCAGAGTATGTTTTGGCATCAGCACACACTGAACCCTCTCTTCTACATCCTCCATCTCTGCAGCTACATACGTGGTTCCAAAGAACGATCACTGACTTTCAGAGACTTGAGCCTCAGGGACTGCAGGATCCTCTGGCATCGAAGAAAGAGCCAGTTATCTTCAGTAGACTGTATTGCTAAAGCAGGAAAGTAAACTAGCACCTTTCAGAGGAATTTGTAACACAGGTTGAAAATATAAAGGTTTTCTGCTTAACTCTCAGTTAACCAGGAAAGCAAATCAATTACAACCTCCCATCCATGAGCACTGTAAGTAATCACAGCTTGGCTGCAACGAGCCTAACAATTGTTTACATGTATATGTACACAATTGAAAAATTGCACCTCCGATCTTATCTGCTTAGCAAACCTTGAGTTTTTTTTTTCCTTTTTTCCCCCCTTAGTCCAGCCCTGTCCTATCCAAGTACTCAAAGATGGTGAATTAACGGTATCTGGATTATGAAGTTTTACATATTTATCCTTGATAAAAATACTAGCGACAATCAAATTCGATCACGCAACACTTTTTTCTATGTAGTGAGAAATAACATTATGTGAATTTGGAATGATTATAACTACAGACCAAGAAATCAGAAGAAGAAAACTGAAGGAAAACTAAAGAAATCATCTTTTGATAGGTTGAAAAGTTAAAAAGCTGCTGGGCAGGTTGCCATGGATACCATGTCCTGGAGAATACTGGGCTTTTCCTCACTGTTACACATTAAAGGCCTGACTCTCCAGCTGTATGCCTCCTATTTGTGCATGTAACAGCAACTACTTCAAATCAAAATTCTGTATTTTGATGAATGGGAATGCAATGGGGAATTTCCTGTGCAAGAATCCTAACCTGGTGAAAATACATTTAATGAGATTAATTCCAAAAGGATTTCTATGCCACCAGACTTTTAAATCAAACTCACTGTACAACAGCTTTTATAAATCTATAGTAAAGAATCAGAAATCAGGAGCTGGTCAGAACCACAACAGACCTACATAAGCCTGTTCATCATTGACACCTGCCACCTAATAGCACACATTATTGTTGTTAGTTGCCATTGGGTCGATTCCAACTCACAGCAACCCCACATGTGTCAGAGTAGAACTGCTCCATAGGGTTTTCAAGGCCGTGACATTTCGAAAACAGATCGCCAGGTCTATCTTCTGAGGCACCTCTGTTGTTGTTGGATACCATCAAGTCAATTCTGACTCATAGTGACCCTATAGGACAAAGTAGAACTGCCCAATAGGGTTTCTTAGGCTATAATCTTTGCAGGAACAGATCACACCAGGTCTTTTCTCCTGCAGAGCCACTGGTAGGTTCGAACCCCCAACCTTTCGTTTAGCAGCTGAGAGCTGAACCATTATATTAGAAACATATACCACAATAAGTCACTATGTAATAATTCACTGCTCTTTTCATATTCTTTGGATTTAACAAAATGCTTAAGACATTTCTGTAGTATTACAAGAGCAAAACAGAGCACATAAGAGGGTTCATAGGAAAAGGTAGCACTGTGAGGATGGAAACAGTATAGCACACAGGTTATAGGTTAAAACAGATCCCAGGTTAGAGTCACAGGATCAGATCCCAGCTCTGTCACTTGACGAGCTGAGTGACCTTGGGTAATCTCACTAAAACTCAGTTTACTCAGTTATAACATATGGACAATAATAGTACCTATACTATAGAGTTGCTGTGAGGGTCAAGTGAGTCATATATGTAAAACACACAGAACAATGTTAATTCTTCACTAACTGGTAACTTTTACTATTATTCTCCGACGCCACCAATTCTTTGATTTCACTCTAGCTATGACAAAAATACAAGTTTACAGTAGCACTACGCCAATAAATCAAACAAGTTGCCATCAAGTCGATTCCGACTCATGGCAACCTGACGTGTTCTACAAGATGACCCCACGTGTTGCAGAGTAGAACTGTGCTTCATAGGGTTTTCAAGGCTGTGACCTTTTGGAAGCAGATCGCCAGGCCTTTCTTCTGAGGTGCCTCTGGGTGTGTTTGAACTGCCAACCTTTTGGTTAGTAGCCAAGCACTTAACTGTTTGAGCCACCAGGGACTACTACAGTATACTAACTTCTACTTTTCATGTTCTCTGGGCGGAACTGGCAAAATCTACACTGCCTACGTTCTTCTGAATGGACCTTCTAAAGTTCCCGCTTTCTCTTCCTCAATTTATTCATTAACTTACAAATTTCTCCAGGCTTTCTACCTTCCCACCATTGGATCCCTGCTTTACCTGGAAATGCCTCCTATATATCTTATGTTCTTCACTGTCCCCCTCTGCTCCCTGAGAAGCAGACCCTGCCCTTGTGTGGCCCCGTATTTCCCCTGCCACTGAGCATGACGCGGTGATCTTCCACAGCCCTCAGGACTTTACCTTGTTGTTGAACTCTCAACTCACTCTTTCCCTTATTTCTATTTTTCAAACTTCGTGCCTCATCCCAAATGACCCTCTCTTTCTATCTTTGTGGGATACTCCTCACTGTTTATCTACAAGCTTCCATATTAGCCCTGTGAGTTGCACTGTAGAGTCTTCATATCCTGTTAATAAGAGTCTTCTAAACAGTTGAGAACATAGAGGCAAAAATCCTAAATGAAACAAACTAACTTTTAACAAGTATAATCAAGAAAAATAAAAGACACCAATAAATAAGCCACAAATCAAAAGAAAAAAAACTTCAAATATAGGTGAAATTTTAAAATTATAAGATAATACTATATATAACTTTATATAAATTAATCTGAAAACCTAGATGAAATGGAAATACAAATAAGAGGAGCCAAATCAGTCCAGAAGAAATAGAAAATATGAATAAATCAATAATTATGGAAGAAATTTAAACAGTAGTTAAACATATATTCCCTAAAAATCACAAGAGGCCCAGGTGGTATTGTGGGCAAAGATTCACGGAAGAGATAATTTCCATCTTACACAAATTGTTCTAGAGCATTGAAAAAGATGGACACTATCCAACTTATTTTTCCCATTTTACATAACTGGAAAAAAGTTAGGATGAGGAAAGGGAACTATAGGCCAATATGACTTATGAATTTAGATGGGAAAATCCCAAATAAAATATTGGAAAATAGAATCCAGGATTAAAACAATAGTATCTCATGATAAAGGGTAGATCAATTCTAGACACTCCAACAATTAAATTTACATATTAACAGATTACATGAAAACATAAAGACATATAATCATTGATAGACTTTGAAAAAAACTAATAAAATTCAACATTTTTGCATAATTCTGTTAAAAATCATAGAAAATTATGTACCTTCCTTAACAAAGGCTATCTGCCAGAAACCTACATCAAGCATCGTACTTAACTGTGAATCATTATAACTCTCTCAGAAACAAAACAAGGATGCTTGCCATTACCGCTACTATTCAATATATCACTGGAATCTTAGCCAATGCAATGAGACTAAAAAGAAATGAAAAGCATAAAGGTTGGCAAGGAAGAGAAAAATGAGCATGAAACACTCTTTAAAAAGAGGATTTTTTTTCATTCTTTGCAGAAATTTTATCTACATTAAAAAAAACCCCAAAGTTAAAAATCGATAAGCTAATACAGCTAAATAGAAGCTCAGAAAGGAGGTAGATATAATATTGACATATAGAAATTAATCTTCATATATTACCTATTTAAAAGTAATAGAGAGCCAGACCAATGGAATAGAATAGAAAGCCCAGAAATAGACTCAAGCTCATATAGAAATATTGTGTATGATAAAGATGGCATTTTAAATCTTAGGGATAAAGGTGAGCTTTTTAAATAAATAGTTTGGGGACAATGGGATAACCATTTGGAAAAGTTAGATGCATGCCTCACACCATACAGAAGAATAAACTCTATTCAATCAGAGAGATTTGATGTAAAAAAGTGAAATTACACAACTTGTGTGCACAGGCTTTTACCTATGACTCAAAATCCAGATGCAATAAAAGACCAATAAATTCAACTATATAAATTGTTTTGAAAATGCGTAACATAAAACAACATAAGAAAATTCAAGACAAATTACAAGCTGAGAGAAAGTATTTCCAGCATATATCACAGTATCTCTATTATATAAAGAACTCATAAATTAAGAAGGAAAAAAGACCAAAACCCAATTTTTTAAAAAATGGCAAAAGACATGAACAGATAATTTTTACGTGATATAAAATGGCCTTTGAAGATATGAAAAGATGTTCAACTTTACTCATAGTACAAGAAATGCAGATTAAAAGCAATCCAAGAAATCATTTCAATCTATCAGATTGGCAAAAGTTCAAAGGCATAATTAAACACTATTGAAGAGGCTGTGCGTAAAAGTCACTCTCATATATTGCTGGATTGAATACGAAATGGTACAACTCCTTGGGGGTGGGAGGGGCTTGGTATTATTTAACAAAACTACATACACTTCTAGGAATTTATTATGAAGATATTCCTCCAAAAGTACAAATAAGCAGTTTTTTTTAATTAAGGCATTATTTATGAATGTGAGATATCAGAAAAAATAACTAAATTTCCATACAATGGAAATTGGTTCAATAAAATATGGTATATCCACACAATAGAGTATTATGTAGCTTTAAAAATAAAGAATGAGAAACCTTTCTATAAACTGATATGGTATGATTTCCAGGATAAATTGTTAAGTTTTTAAAAAGCAAAATGCAAGCAAGTGTGTTTAGTATCCTATCTTTTATGTAAGACAGAAGGGGAAATTTATATATATATGTATGTGTGTATATGAGCCCTGGTGGTGCAGTGGTTAAAGCACTCGGCCACTAACCAATAGGTCAGCAGTTTTAACCCACCAGCCACTCCACGGAAGAAAGATGTGGCAGCCTGCTTCTGTAAAGATTTACAGCCTTGGAAACCCTATGGGACAGTTCTACTCTGTCCTATAAGGTCGCTATGAGTTAGAATCGACTAGACAGCAATGGGTTTGGTTTTACATATACATATGATATGCTGAATTTTGCAAAAAGAAAAACAGGAAATATAAAACAGAAACTAATGAAATTGGTTACCTACAAGGGTAGGTGGGAATTGGGTGGAATGAATAGAGAAAGTGAGACTTTTCTGAATATATCTTTTTGTATAGTTTTGACTTTTTGAACTGTTAATGGTTTACATATTCCAGAAATAAATTAAATCAACAAGGATGGAAAATAAACTAAAATAGAATACAAACGGAAACAACTGAACTTAACTGTTTATTAAACTGATGCCATAACCACACAATGGAAAAAAAATAACTAGTCCAAGAAACTTTTGAACATAATACTATAACTACATATCCTTGGTCTGAAGACAAAAAGAACTGCAATGAAATCTTGAACTTTACACGGTAGATTTATTTTGTCCATGAATTCTGAGAACATTATTTGTATGCACTGTAGGGTTGAGTAAATGAGTAAATATCCCGATATACTGATGATACTGGGAGCCAGGCTTCTCAGTGTGGGAGAGGGAAATATAAATATGTAAATACGTAAGAGGGAAAGGCAAGGAATAACCCTGTGTGGTTGGGCTGAAATTAGAGGTACAGGTATCCTCTGCTTTTCAAAAGTTCGCTTTACATGGAAACAACCTAGATGCCCATCAACAGATGAATGGATACACAACCTATGGTACATACACACAATGGAGTACTATGCAACGAGAAAGAACAACGATGAATCTGTGAAGCATCTCATAATATGGATGAAACTGGAGGACATTATGCTGAGTGAAATAAGTCAATCACAAAAGGGCAAATACTGTATAAGACCTCTATTGTAAAAACCTGTGAAAAAAGTTTACACACAAAAAGTAACAATCTTTGTTGGTTCCCAGGGATGGGAGGCGTGGGGGGAGGAAATACTAAATAGGTAATAGATAAGTGGTATCTTGGGTGAAGGGTGAGACAGTACACAATACTGGGGAAACCAGCACAACTTGAACAAGGAAAGGTCATGGAAGCTCCATAGACACATCCAAACTCCCTGAGGGACTGAATT
>NW_004444004.1:2613432-2622344 GCF_000243295.1 Trichechus manatus latirostris | reverse complement strand
AACAATATGTGTACTACTGTTTAATGAGAAACTATTTGTTCTGTAAGCCTTCACCTGAAGTACAATAAAAAAAAAGAATAATATAAAAAAAAAAGTTCGCTTTATGCCACTTCACCTTTACGAAAGACACATCAGTATCTGTTTCGCTAACTGAAAAAAAATCTGAAGAGGATTTTCACTTTTATGAAAAAAAGGCAAAAAGCAGAAACAGCATTCAACATTTGTTTTGCAGCGAGCTGTTAAAGAGGCAGCACACACTCTGAGCAACAAGAGTGGTGTTGACAAGCTTCTTCCCAGGGAACTACACTCAGCATCTCAGCATCAAGCCGCCATAGCTGTGAACTGCATCTGTGAGCATCTGTGCTTCATCTTGATTTATTTTGTGCATCCATTAACAAGATGTGTCCTAAGATATCAGAAAAGCCTAAGAGAGCTCATAATGGTTTTATGTGTTATTTGGTAGGTTATTTTTTTCCATATAAATTTTTCCCATATAAATTAATGATAATTGCTTCTTCGATTTATGCCATTTGGGCTTATGAAAAATTTCATAGGAATGCTCTACTTTCAGATAGTGGGAGAAACCTGTATTAGTATAAAATCATGATTTTAACTACACACACACACACACACACACATATACACCACAATACTATGCTAAAGTTCCTAGCCAGTGTAACAATGTAATACAGGCAAAAAAAAAAAAAAAAAAAAGGAATTAGAATGTATAATGATGGGAAAGGAAAAAAGAAAAGTGTTATTTTTTGATTACATGATTGTGTACATAGAAGATCTAAAAGAACCTACAAACTATTATAATTAACAAATAAACAAGGTTGCAGGAATTAAGGTCAAGGTACAAAAATCTACTTTATTCCTATATACTACCAACAAGCAATTGGGAAATAAAAAAAATTTTAATACCATTACAATAGCATAGGAAAACATAAAAGAGCTAGGAATAAGTATAAGAAAAGATGTGCAAGTTCTCTAAAAAAAAAAAATTCAAAACATTGGTGAGAGTTACTGAAGAAGTACCAAGATATACTTCAGGCAGAAGGAAAACGACAACAGAAGTACAGAAACGCAATGGAGAGTGAGCAGTGAGCAGCAAATGAAAGAGTAAATATGTGGGTAAATCTACATAAATCATGCTTGTATAAAACAATAATAATAATATCTTGTGGGGTTAGAAATACATGGAGAATAAAAATTCATAATGACAAAAACACAAAAAACAAAGAAAGGATCAAATACAGTTAAAGCGTTCTAAGGTCCTTGCATTTTCTGGGAAGTGTCAAGAGTACTAATGTATCTTAGAACCTAGTGTGTTATGGATGTATGCTATGAACTCTAATGTAACAAGCTAATTTAAAAGAAAATGGAATAATGAAAATACTTGATTAATTCAAAAGATAAGAAAGGAGCAAAAAAGAAACAGAACAGGTAGGACCAATAGTTAGATGGTAGATTTAAACTCAAATACATTAGTAATTATATTAAATGCATAGTGAATAAAAACTCAAAAGACAAATGTCCAATAGTAGTTTACAAACAAAATCCAACCATATCAACTTACAAGAGACATACTTTAAACAAGTTAAAATAAAAAGATGGAAAAAGCTATATCATGCAAATACTAATGAAATAAAACTGGTATAGGTATACTAATACCAGATAAATCTGTCTTTAAAGCAACAGGCTTTACTGAGACAAAATTCTCTTCTATAAGCTTTATAGTTTTAGCATTTTTGTTTAGGTTCATGATTGATCTCCAAATAATTTTCTGTGTGCTGTGTGAGATAGAAGGTTGAAGATCCTTTTTTCTTATGAATATCCATCTAGTTGTTTTAGTACCATTTGTTGAAATATGGTCTTTTCATAACTGAATTACTTTGGTGACTTTTTGGAAAATCTACATGTGGGTCTTTCTATGGACTCTGTCTTGTATTTCATTTATCTAACAGGTCTATAAGTATGGTTATACCACACTGTCTTGACTACTGTAACTTTATAGTAAGTCTTTAAATTAAATAGGCATTTTTGCAAATTATTGACAAGTTAATACTGAAATTTATATGGAAATGCAAAAGACCTAGAATAGCCAAAAACAATCTGGAATAAAAACACAGTTGTAGAACTCAAACTACTTGATTTAAATACTATAAAGCATCCGTAATCAAGACAGTGTGGTATCAGTATAAGGATAGCCATCAGATGAATGAAACATAATACAGAGTACAGAACTAGACCCATATATATATGGTAAATCGATTTTTGACAAGGCATCAAGGCAATTCAATGGGGAAAGAAATGTTTTCAAAAAATGGTGCTGGAAAAACTGGATAACTTTATGAAATAATGATTCTTGACCATTCCCTAACAATATACCCTCAAAATTTGTGACTGATTATAAACCTAAATGTAAAAGCTAAAACTATAATGCTTCTGGAAGAACGTACTGGAGAGTATCTTCACAAAGTTGGGGTAGGCAAAGATTTCCTGGAGATGATATAAAAAGCAATTATCTTGAAAAAAAACTGAAATTGGACATCATCAAAATTAAGACATTCTTCTCACCAATAGACACAATTTAAAAAAATGAAAAAGTAAGCCATAGACTGGGTGAAAAAATTTCCATTCCATATATCTAACAAATGACTAGTATCCAAAATATATTAATAACTACTACAAATCAATAATAAAAAGATAAACAATCTAATAACAAAATGGGCAAAGACTTGAACACACATTTCACAAAATAAGATATGTAAATGGATATTGAACACATTAAAAGATACTTATCATGATTAGTCATCAAGGCATGAAACATAAAGCCACAGTGAGTTGCCATTTCACACTCACTAGAAGGTCCTTGGGTGACACAAACTGTGCTGTAGCACAAATGGTTAAGTGTTCGACTACTAGCCAAAAGGTTGGCAGTTCAAACCCACTCAGAAGTACCTTGGAAGATAGGCCTGGCGATCTGCTTCTGAAAGGTTACAACCTTGAAAACCTTATGGAGCAGTTCTACTCTGCATACATGGGGTCACCATGAGTCAGAATAGACTCCACGGCAGGCAACTAACAACACTAACCTAAAGGTTGGCAGTTTGAACACACCCAGCAGTACCATGGAAGAAAGACCCGGAGATCTGTTTCCATAAAGATTACAGCCAAGAACACCCTACAGAGTAGTTCTATTCTGTAACACATGGGGTCGCCATGAGTTGGAATCAAATTGATGGCAATGGTTTTTTGTTTTTTTTAAGAAGGGCTAAAATTAAAATGACTGACATTCACCAAACGATGCTGAATATGTGGAGCTACTAGAACTATCACACATTGTTGATGGGAGTGTAAAATTTTACAGCCATTTTATAGAACAGTTTGGAGGTTTCTTATAAATATATATCTGCACTACAACCTAGCAATTCCTATCTTAGATATTTACTCAAAAGAAATAAAAATATATGCCCTCAAAATTAATGCTCATGTTCATAGCAGCTTTATTCATAATAGCTCCACACTGGAATCAATCCAAATGTCCATCAACATAAAAATGGATAAACAAATTGTGATATATTCATAGAATGGAATACTATTCAGCAATAAAAAGGACCAAGCTACCGATAAATGCAATGGCATGGATGAATCTCAGGACATTATGCTGAGTAAAAGAAACAGACACGAAAAAGTACTTACTGCATGATTCTATTTATATGCAATTCTATAAAAGGCAAACATATAGTAACATAAAGAAGACAAGTGATTACTAGGGTTTAGGGGTTGTAGGAGAGGACTGATTGCAAAGGGGTACAACAGAATTTTTTGAAGTGATATAAATATTTTATATCTTGATTGTGATAATGGTTATGTGACTGAGTACACTTGCCAAAATGCATCCAACTGTACACTTAAAGCTGATGAGTTTTACTGTCTGTAAATTACATCTCAATAAAGTTGATTTCAAAAAGCCAACAAAGAAATGATGCTTTTCTATCAGATGGACAAATATTTTAAAATTTTATATTATCCAGTGTTGGCAATGATGTGTGGGAAATACTTTCATACACTGTAGATGGAAGTGTAAATTGTACCACAATTTTGCAGGGCAATTTGGCAAATAAAATTTAAAATGTGAATATTCAATTCCATTTCTCAATAGTTACAGAAGAGAAATAGACACATGCACAAGCAGGCATGTATAAGGATGTTCCTTGTATCACTGTCGATAATTGTGGAAAATGGGCAAAATTTAAATATTTAAAAACAACAGAATGGCTAAATATGCCATGGCATATCTATATTATGACTACTCTGCAACAACTGAAAAGATAAAGTTGGACTTCTATGTACTATGATGAAAACATCTCAATTTTTTCAGTAAAATAAAAGCAAGTTTAACATGCACTGTATGTTACAATTTTTATATTCTAAAAAAAGTGCCAATTGGCTCTTAATACAGACAAAAATAAATTCCAGGTGAATTACAGACTGAAAGTGAAAACAGAATCTAAAACTATCAGAGGAAATTTTGGCAGAGTACTTTCATTATTTTAGAGGATAAAGTTGATAAATATAACTTCATCAAAATTTCAAACTTTTATGTGAGAAAAAAGCACTTTAAATAAGATTAAAAGATAAGGAAAAGACGGGTAGAAGACATCTGCCAAAATTATAACATAAATTATAGTATTCAGAGTATGTTTCTTTTAACTCCTACAAAACAATAATTTTTAAAAAACAGGATAAATGGTCAAAGGAGATGAACCATCTTTTCATATTAGATGAAATACAAACAGCCAATGCACATGTAAAAAAAGATCTTTAGTTGCATGGAGTCAATTCGAACTCATGGGGGCACCATGTGTGCAGAGCAGAACTGCTCCATAGGGTTTTAAAGACTGTGACCTTTCAGAAGCAGATTTCCAGGCCTGTATTCCAAGGCACCACTGAGTGGGTTCAAACTGCCAACCTTTTGGCTAGTAGTTGAGTGCTTAACAATTTGTGCCACCCAGGGGCTATAAAAACTTGAATTGTCAAGTGTTGTGGGATATATATATTTACCAAAAAAAAGGAATAAGCTACCAAGGCCTCCACCGGACTGAGTCCAGTACAGCTAGATGGTGCCCAGCTACCACCACTGACTGCTCTGACCAGGATCACAACAGAGGGTTCTGGACAGAGCTGGAGAAGGATGTGGAACATAATTCTAACTCACAAAAAAAAAAAAGACCAGATTTACTGGCCTAAAGGAGACTGGAGAAACCCCAAGAGTATGGCCCCCAGACACCCTTTTAGCTCAGTGGTGAAGTTACCTCCGAGGTTCACCGTTCAGCCTGGGAGTGGACAGCCCCGTAAAACCAAATGAGACTAACGAGGTACAGCAGTCCAGGGACAAGGGACAGAAGGCAGAAGGGGACAAGGAAGCTGGTGATAGGGAACCCAAGGTTGAGTAAGGATATTGTTGATGTATTGTGACATTGTTAACCATTGTCATAGGGCAACATTTGTAGTAACTGTTAAATGAGAAACTATTTTGTTCTGTAAGCCTTCATCTTAAGTGAGAATAGCAGCACAATTGGAAGAGTGTAGCCAATGTCACTGAACTGTGCATGTAGAAATTTTTGAAATGGCGTATCTTTGGCTATGTGTATTTTCACCAAAAAAAAAGGTTGAGAAGTTAGAGGGTTGACATGTTGTGGGGTTGTTAACCAATGTCATAAAACAATATGTATACTACTGTTTCACGAGAAACTATTTGTTCTGTAAGCCTTCACCTGAAGTACAATAAAAAAAAAAAGGAATAAGAAAGCTGCTGAGACTGCTTATGTACAATCAAACACCTCATGGGATTTGATTTCTTAGTTGGGAGGTTTAGGGTCATGGTTTCATGGACATCCCAATTAATTGGCCTAATATATTTTTTAGTGCTTCTGTTCTACCTCCCAGTTCATTGTGTAGTGCCTGTGGTCTTAAAAGCTTGCAAGCAGCCACACTGGCCTCCATTCTCCTGAAAAGGAGCCCGGGTGGAACAGTGGTTAAAGCACTCGGCTGCTAACTGAAAAGTCGGAAGTTTGAACGTACCAGCCGCTCTGAGGTAGAAAGTTGTGCCGTCAAGTCAATTCCGACTCATAGCAACCCTATAGGAGACAAACTAGAACTGCCCCATAGGGTTTCCAAGGAGTGCCTGGTGGATTCAAACTGCAGACCTTTTGGTTAGCAGCCATAGCTCTTAACCACTACGCCACCAGGGTTTCCGGATGTAATACACAGGAAACAAATTGACTACATCTGTGGAAAGAAACGATGGAGAAATTCAATATCATCAATCAGAACAAGACCAGGGGCTGACTGCAGAACAGACCACCAATTGCTCATATGCAAGTTCACATTGAAGCTGAAGAAAATGAAAACAAGTCTACAAGAGCCAAAGTACGACCTTGAGTATATTCTACCTGAATCTAGAGACCATCTCAAGAATAATTTTGATGCACTGAACACTAATGACCGAAGACCAGATGAGTTGTGGGAAGACGTGAAGAAAGAAAAAGGTTATTAAAAAGACAGAAAAGAAAGAAAAGATCAAAACGGATGTCAAAAGAGACTCTGAAACTTGCTCTTGAACGTACAGTAGTTAAAGGACAGGAAGAAATTATGAAGTAAACGAGCTGAACAGAAGATTTCAAAGAGGGGCTCGAGAAGACAAAGTAAAATATTATAATGAAATGTGCAAAGACCTGGAGTTAGAAAACCAAGACGGAAGAATATGCTTGTTATTTCTCAAGCTGAATGAACTGAAGAAAAAATTCAAGCCTTGAGTTGCAATATTGAAGGATTCTATGTGCAAAAAATTGAATGACTCAGGAGGCATCAAAAGAAGATGGAAGGAATACAGTGTCACTGTACCAGAAAGAACTGGATGACATTCAGCCATTTCAGAAGTTAGCATATGATCAAGAACTACCATATGATGGTACTGAAGGAAGGAGTCCAAGCTGCACTGAAGGCACTGGAGAAAAATAACCAAAAACCGAACCAAACACATTGCCATGGAGTGGATTCTGACTGATAGAGACCCTACAGGACAGAGTAGAACTGTCCTATAGGGTTTCCAAGAAGCAGCTGGTGGATATGAACTGCTGGCCTTTTGGTTCACAGCTGAGCTCTTAACCACTGCGCCACCAGAGCTCTGGTGAAAAACAAGGCTCCAGGAATTGATGGAATACCAACTGAAATGTTTCAAAAAATGGATGCAACACTGGAAGCGCAACCAACTAGCTTCCTTATATATACATAGAGAGAGAGAGAGAGATTTATCTCAAGGATATGGCTCATGTGGTTGTAGAGTCTGGCAAGTCTTAAGTCCATGAGTCAGGCATCAGGCTAGATCCTACATCTGGCTTGTCATCATCTGACCTCTGGTTCTTGGGACTTGAGCTAGTAGCTTACCTGCCGATCTTGGAATTCATCAGCCTCTGCAGCCTGTAAGCCAGCAACCTGCCATCTGACCTGCCTATCTTGGTTCATCAGATCCTGCAGCTATGTTAGTCAGGAGAAGCCTCCAGCCTGACGACTGACTCACAGACTTGAGCCTTGCCAGCCTCTACAACTGCATAAGCCATTTCCTTGAGATAAATACATCTCTCTGTCTCTCTCTCTGTATAGATAGAGAGAGAGACAGAGAGAACCCAGCCTAAGACATTTGGTACTGAGAGTGGTTCTAGAGAAACAAAATTGTAGGGATGAGTTTTCTAAATTGGTTCTCAAGGAGGCAGGGCCAAGACGGCAGAGTAGTCAGGCACTTCTGGTGGACCCTCTTACAACAAAGACCCGAAAAAACAAGTGATTCAATTATATATGACAATCTGGGAGCCCTGAACATCAAAGGCAAAGTTGAGGAACTGAACCGAGTGGTGGGGGGGAGAGACGGTTGGAAGCAGTGAGGAGTTGCCAGACCTGACCTGGCGAGAGCCTGAGCCCTTCAGGCCTGAACAGCTCATGGGTGAGCAGTGACGCAAGCAAGCAGCCATGCTTGGGAGGTGCGTTTTCTGCATCGGGAGAGACCCAGCACCAGAGAGTCTACTCAGCCACCCAGAACCAGTGAGAAGCAGCCCTCGACGAAAGATAAGTACTTGCATACAGCCTACCGCATGGATCAAAAAAAAAAAACCCTTAGGGAAAAACCTCTCTCCCATTTACCTCTCCGCTCCCTGCTCTGCACTGGGTCCCAGACTGGCTTCAGCAATTGCTGAGTCCCCTGGGCCGGAAGTAGGATCCGTCACATGCCTAAAGCCATTCTCCCTGCCGTGGAGAGTGAACAAATTAACAAACAGGGGAAAAACTAAACTGCCAGCTTCCCTAAACCAGGAATCCAGGGTAGGCACAGCTCCTTTGCCTAGGCACAGGCATAAGGGATCCACTGATTTTGAGTGCCTTTCCCCCTGCACAGACTGGTGTGGGCCCATCTCAACAGTGTAGGCCCTCATTACCGCAGTACAACAGGTTATATACCGGAACTCTAACTTCAACTGTTTCAGCTGTGAAGTGGTAGGTTCCTGACATTTGACACTGCTCTCCCCATTAAGCAGGGTCTTCACCTACCCACATCAGGGGCCTGAGGACTGGTGGTTCCACCCATGCCACCTAGCTACCTGCGATAGGGGCCCATGAATAAGAGGTGCCCCCCAGCCCTTACAGCCAACAGCATTAGGTGCTCATAGTCCAGCTGCAAAACCCAACCACCTATGTGCTCTAGGAAACAGGGCCACGCCTTCCTCCTGTACACTCAGGGGTGGCCGTCAGCCCCCTGCCTTGCTCAGAGTGTGTCCCCCTGCTGCAGCCAGATGCCTGTGCCTACACCAATCACCCAGGCCTGTCTAGGACTGTAAGTGAGAGCCTACACCACA
>NW_004444004.1:2589784-2613194 GCF_000243295.1 Trichechus manatus latirostris | reverse complement strand
CAAATCACATAAAGAGCCAATCCATGATGGCTTCAGCAAGCTCCCAAAATAAAGAATCTAGAAATTTTCTGGAGGAGGAAAATTTCTTGGAATTACCAGAGGCAGAATACAAAAGATTAATATACAGAACTCTTCAAGAATTTAGGAAGGAAATTAAGCAAAATGCAGAACACACAATAGAGGAACTTAAAAAGACTAGAGAAGAGCATAATGACAAATTTAACAGGCTGCAAGAATCCACAGAGAGAGCAATCAGAAATCCAGAAGGTTAACAATAAAATTTCAGAATTAAACAACTCAGTAGAAGGTCATAGGAGTACAATTGAGGCAATGGAAGTCAGAATCAGTGAGATTGAAGATAAAACACTTGACACCAACTTATTTGAGGAAAAATCAGATAAAAGGGTTTAAAAAAATGAAGAAACCCTACGAATTATGTGGGAGTCTATCAAGAGGAATAACCTGCGAGTGATTGGAGTACCAGAACAAGGGGGATACCAGAAGATACAGAGAGAATTGTTGAAGATTTGTCAGCAGAAAACTTCCCTGATATCGTGAAAGATGACAAGATACCTATCCAAGATGCTCATCGAACCTCACACAAGGTAGATCCCAAAAGAAACTCACCAAGACATATTATAATCAAATTTGCCAAAACCAAAGATAAACAGAGAATTTTAAGAGCGGCTAGGGATAAACAAAAAGTCATCTACAAAGAAGAGTCAATAAGAATAAGCTCGGGACTACTCAGCAGAAACCATGCAGGCAAGAAGGCAATGGGATGACATATATAAAGCCTTGAAGGAAAAAAAAACTGCCAGCCAAGAATTATATATCCAGCAAAACTGTCTCTCAAATATGATGGCAAAATTAGGGCATTTCCAGATAAACAGAAGTTGAGGGCATTTGCAAAAACCAAACCAAAATTATAGGAAATACTAAAGGGAGTCCTCCAGTTAGAAAATCAGTAACATCAGGTAACAACCCAAGACTAGAACTCAGGACAGTGCAATCAGGTGTCAACCCAGATAGAGAAAACACAAAAGTAAATCAAAGCTAAAATACTGAAAATAGGGAAACAGATGTCAATATGTAAAAGATGACAACGTTAAAACAAAAAAGAGGGACTTAAAAAATGTAGACATAGATTTTTCATATGGAGAGGAAGTCAAGGAGATATAAAGAAATAAATTGGTTCTCAAGTCTGGTTAGTCTTAAAGATGTTGGCAACTCTGCTTCTAGTAGTAAAGAGAGAACTGCTAATCCATGGCATGAGGTGGCAATAGAAATACACAAAATATCACCACCAATAGATCAAGTATTGGTGACAGGCGAGGCTCTGGGTGATCACGTTTGATACTTCTCTACAATTTTGTCAGAATGAGAAGTATAAGGAAGCTGGTTGGTTGGTCCTACTTTCGCTAGAGAAAGTGGTGAAAGAAAGAGATGAGCTCAGGGCTTCAGAGTCACAGCTCAAGTGCCACATAAATGACCTCAAAGTTGCCACTTGTGGCCCTGAAAGAAAGCCTTATTTCTTGTAGTAACAGACTGATAATTGCCAAAAACCAAACCTAGAGTCTTATCATAAGAGTGGCAGAATTACAATACCAATGAATTCCCAACCTCGAATGATGTCTGAAGTTAAAGTGAGGGCACTGATTGGGAGAATGGGATCCTGAGGCTTGGAACGGGGACCTACTACCAGCAAGAAAGAAGAGCCAGGTGCAGAGTGCATCCTTTGGACCTGAGGTCCCTGTGCTGAGACCCTCTTAGACCCAGGGGAAGATTGATGAGGATCTTCCCCCCAGCGGATGGAGAAGAAAGCCTTCCCCCTAGAGCTGGCTTCATGATTTTGACTTCTAACCTCCTAAACTGTGAGAGAATAAATTTCTATTTGTTAAAGCCATCCACTCATGGTATTTCTGTTATAGCAGCATTAGACAACTAATAAGTATATTCCACCTGAATTTAGAGACGATCTGAAGAACAGATTTGATGCCTTGAACACTAATGACTGAAGACCAGATGAGTTGAGAGATGACATGAATAAAAAGGTCATTAAAAAGATAGAAAAGAAAGAAAAGACCAAAATGAATGACAGACGAAACTCTGAAACTTTTTTTTTTTAATGTAGACTAGCTAAAGCAAAAGGAAGAAATGATGAAGTAAAAGAGCTGAATAGAAGACTTCAAAGAGGGGCTTGAGAAGACAAAAAAAAATTATTGCAATGAAATGTGCAAAGACCTAGAGTTAAAAAACCAAAAGGGAAGAAAACACTTGGCATTTCTCAAGTGGAATAAACTGAAGAAAAAATTCAAGCCTTGAGTTGCAATATTGAAGGATCCTATGGGCAAAAAATTGAAATGATACAGGAAATATTGAAAGAAGATGGAAGGAATACACAGTGTCACTGTACCAAAAAGAACTGGTCGACATTCAGCCATTTCAGGAGTTAGCATATGATCAAGAACCGATGGTACTAAAGGAAGGAGTCCAAGCTGCACTGAAGGCATGGGTGAAAAATAAGGCTCCAGGAATTGATAGAATACCAACTGCAATGTTTCAACAAACAGATGTAATGCTGGAAGTGCTCACTCCTCTATGCCCAGAAATTTAGAAGACAGCTACCTGGCCAATCAACTGGAAGAGATCCATATTCGTGCACATTCCAAAGAAAGGTGATGCAACAGAATGTGGAAATTATCAAACAATATCATTAATATCACATGCAAGTAAAATTATGTGGAAGATAATTCAAAAATGGTTGCAGCGGTACATCGACAGCGAATTGCCAGAAATTCAAGCTGGATTCAGAAGAGGACGTGCAATGAGGGATATCATTGCTGATGTTAGATGTATCTTTGCTGAAAGCAGAGAATACCAGAAAGATGTTCATCTGTGTTTTATTGACTATGCAAAGGCATTTGACTGTGTGGATCATAACAAATTATGGATAACATTGTGAAGAACGGGAATTCCAGAACACTTAATCGTGCTCATGAAGAACCTGTACATAGACCAAGTGGCAGTCGTTTGAACAAAACAAGAGGATACTGTGAGATTTAAAATCAGGAAAGGTGTGCAGCAGGGTTGTATCCTTTCACCATACTTATTCAATCTCTATGCTGAGCAAATATTCCAAGAAGCTGGACTATATGAAGAAGAAAAGGGCATCAGAATTGGAGGAAGACTCATTAACAACTTGTGATATGCAGATGACACAACCTTGCTTGCTGAAAGTGAAGGGGTCTTGAAGCATTTACTGATGAAGATAAAAGAAAGACTCAGCCTTCAGTATGGATTACACCTCAACATGTAGAAAACAAATCCTCACAACTAGACCAATAAGCAACACCATGATAAATGGAGAAAATATCGACGTTGTCAAGGATTTCATTTGCATGGATCCACAATCAATGCCCACAGAAGCAGCAGTAAAGAAATCAAACGACATATTGCATTGGGCAAATCTGCAAAAGACCTTTTTAAAGCATTAAAAAGCAAAGACGTCACTTTGAGGACGAAGATGCGCCTGACCCAGCCATGGTGTTTTCAATCACCTCATATGCATGCAAAAGCTAGACAATGAATAAGGGAAGACTGAAAAAAGAATTGATGTCTTTGAATTATGGTGTTGGAGAAGAATGTTGAATATACCATGGACTGCTAGAACAAACATCTGTCTTGGAAGAAGTACAGCCAGAATGCTCCTTAGAAGTCAGGATGGTGAGACTTCATCTCATGTACTTTGTACATGTTATCAGGAGGAATCGGTCCCTGGAGAAGGACATCATGCTTAGCAGAGGGTCAGTGAAAAAGAGGAGGACCTTCAACGAGATGGACTGATACAGTGTCTGCAACAACGGTCTCAAGCATAGCAACAACTGTGAGAATGCTGCAGGACAGAGCAGTGTTTTGTTCTGTTGTGCATGGGGCCTCTATGAATCGGAACCAATTCAATGACACTTAACAACAACAACAAATAAATGAATTTTCATTAAGTGAATGCCCCCATTAACAGCACCCAGATCAAGAAACAGAACAAAACTAGTATCTCAGAAGCACCCCCCCAAGTCTCCTTCCAGTCACTCCTTCATAAAGAGTAACTACTATACTGACTTGTAACATCACATATTAGTTTTGCCTATGTTTGTACTTTATATAATAGAATCATACAGTATGTACACGTACAGTGTGTACTCTTTTGGCTTATTATAATGTATTTATCCATAGTGTTGATGAGCATTTGAATCCAGTTTTTTAAAACTGTTATGAATAGTGCTGCTATGAGCATTCTTGTACATGTCTCTGTTGATCATATAAAAGCATTTATGTGAGTGAAATTGTTGGGCCATAGTGTACGTACATGTTCAACTTTAGTAGATACTATGAGAGAGTTTTCCAGAATAGTTGTCTCAATTTATAGTCCTATCAGCACTGTATGAGAGTTCCAATCTCTCTTGGTATTTGCTGACTTTCTCATTTTAGCCATTCTGGGTGGGTGTGTGGTGGTATCTAGTTGTGGTTTTAATTTACATTTCTCTGATGACTAATGAGGTTGAGCATTTTTCATATATTTATTGACTGTTTAGATAGCCTCTTTTGTGAAGCGCCCATTCAAATCTTTTACCCATTTTTCTATTGGGTATACTGTCTTTTTTGTTGATTTGTAGGTATTTTTAACACATTCTGGATGTGTCCCTAGTTAGGTATGTTGTTGCTGTTGTTGTCAGGTGCCGTCGAGTTCAGTTCCGACTCATAGCGACCCTATGTACAAGAGACTGAAACACTGCCCAGTCCTGCGCCATCCTCACAATTGTTGTTATGCTTGAGCCCATTGTTGCAGCCACTGTGTCAATGCATCTCCTTGAGAGTTTTTCTCTTTTTGGCTCACCCTCTACTTTATCAAGCATGATGTCCTTCTCCAGGGACTGATTCCTCCTGATAACATGTCTAAAGTACATGAGATGTAGTCTCGCCATCCTTACTTCTAAGGAGCATTCTGGTTGTACTTCTTCCGAGACAGATTTGTTCATCTTTTGGCAGTACATGGTATATTCAATATTGTTCACCAACACCACAATTTAAAGGCGTCAATTCTTCTTCAGTCTTCCTTATTCATTGTCCAGCTTTCACATGCAAGTTAGGTATATGAATTGCAAATAACTCTTTTATTCTGTGTCTTTCCTTTACAATGACAGTTATTCTTTACACATTTTAATAGTGCTATTTTTAAAAGACACTCTAAATATCTCATTTATCCTCATCCAGCACCTTCAGTTAGGCAGGGGAAGAAAATTATAACCCTTTTACAGATAGGTACATCAATGAACCAAGTTAAGACAGTAAAGCTGAAACTAGAATCTCATCACCCTGATTTTGTTGGTGTTCCACTAATATCAGATTCTACTGTGAATTCCTCTCTCTTCAGCATCTTCCCTATCCTCTCCAACCACCACATGTGTACATACAATTTGACTGCAGATTAACATTTGGACCAAACACCTCCCAGGACGAAGACACTAAGCTTGAAGGCTAAGGACCACCGACTGGGGGACATCTACGTCAACTGGCATAACATAGTGCATAAAAACAATGTTCTACATCCTACTTTGGTGAGTAGTACCTGGGGTCTTAAAAGCTTACTAGAAGCCACCTAAGATACAACAAATGGTCTCTTCCCATCCAGAGGAAAGGAGAGTGAAGAAAACCAAAGACTCAAGGGAGCAATGAGTCCAAAAGACTAAAGGACCACATGCACCACAGCCTACATGACCCTAAGACCAGAACTCGATGGTGCCCGGCTACCACTACCAACTGCTCTGACCAGGAGCACAATAAAGGGTCCAAGACAGAGTAGGAGAAAAGTGTAGAACAAAAAATCAAATTCACAATAAAAGATCAGACCTACTGGCCTGATAGAGACTGAAGGAACCCCTGAGACTATGGCCCTAAAAGATTCCTCTGACTTGGAACTGCAGCCATTCCCAGAAACCACCTTCCAGCCCCAAAACCGACAGGCCTATAAAATAAACAATAACACCCAAAAAGAACATGCTCCATAGAACAAACAATTATATGAAACCAAAAGGGTAACATTTGCCCAAGTAAAGACGAGAAGGCATGAAGGGGTAGGAAAACCAGATGACAGGAAATGGGGAACCCAGGGCAGAAATGGGGAGAGACATGGGGACACAGTGTGAGGATTGCAACCAATGTCACGGAACACTTTGCGTACAGTTTATTGAATAAGAAACTAATTTTCTCTGTAAACTTTCACCTAAAATGCAAGAAAATATTTTTTTAAATTAACATTTGGTTTCCTCTTGGAAGGTCAATCTTGATGTCAACTATAACCAGAATGAGTTTCTGGCTCTCTACTCCAATCCAGAGAGATTACACAATCATTAAACCAGTCATCAATTAGACGTACTTACAATAAGGTTAAACTGGAGCACTGGCAGAAAGGTGCATCACACATTAAAAGTACAGTAACTCCTGTTTAATAGCAGAAAATTCACCTTGAAATTTTAAGGTTAGCCGAAGCAAGAGACTAAGCTACTCCAGATACTCAGAAGACCTACTTCTGGGAAAAATTTGGTTACAGATGCTCACTCAATATTCATCAAATGTTAGAAAAGAAAAGTTTGCTTTTTTTCTGGAGAGGTACTGGAAGCCTACAAGGGTTCAGCAGAATACATTTACCCACTTCATAATAAACGACGAGACTTGGAACTTCGACTCAAGTTTTTGTCACAGCAGGAAAGAAAAATGTATACCATCCCAAGGAGATGAACCTACTATTCTGATGTATGCCCTTCACCTAGTGCAAGGCTAGGAAAAGTCACAGTTGAGTTAGCAACAGCCATGATTAGGGGATTTCACATATCTAAGGAAGGCCTCCTCCACCTCATCCAGGTACTTCCCCATCATCTGATTGGAAAATACACCCAAAACTTTATTTCTGTACTTTAAGGTTCTGATCTCTACTAAAATTAAATTTGGGGGTGTGGGGACCTGATATGTGGAACATTCTTTAAAACTCTTTCAGATACGTTCCTGAGAATAGATTTGTATGAGGGAAAATGTGGGCAAGAAAGCAACTAATGTGTTGGAGGGTGTTGTGGATTAAATCACATCCCCCGTTCAAAAGAAATTATGTTGGAATCCTAACCTCTGTGCCTGTAAATATGACCCTGTTGGGAAATAAGGGTTTTTTCTTGTTATTTTAATGAGGTCATACCAGAGTAGGGTGGGGCCTAAACCTAATCTTCTATGAGTGGTATCTTATAAAAAGAGCAGAATAGACACAGGCACACACACACAGGGGGAAGATGTCATGTGACTACAGAGGCAGATGCATCTACATGCCCAGGAGTGCCAAGGATTGTTGGCAGCTACTAGAAGCTGAAGGAAACAAAGAAGGACCTTTCCCTAGAGCTGAATTTGGACTTCTAGCCCCGAGAACTGTGAGAAAACAAATTTCTGATATTTAAAGCCATCCACTTGTGGTATTTCTGTTACGGCAGCACTAGGTAACTAAGACAGAGGTCTTTAAGCTATTGGAGCTTAAACTGAAGAAAGAGATTTCAGTAAATCTTGACCTAAATGTAATTTGATCTGTGTCTACCCTCCTTCCAGGTGAGCTATGGTTCAAATTCAATTCTACACTCTTTTCCTGCTTTCAGTTACTTCCTCAAGTGTCATTACCCTTAAGCATATTTGTAATTCAATGTAGGCTAACAAAACTTGTTGCTTTCTTGCCCACATTTTCCCTCATCCAGATCTATTCTCAGGAAAGTATCCTAAAAGAAGCCCTTGGGGGAATCTGCTTTAATAAAAATAGACAAGAATGATTATTAATTAGTATATCAATTATTTTTATATAAAATGCTTCAAAATTGTTCTAGGGTGCTGGAATGAAGTTAGTTTATTTTGCAAAAATGAAGAAAGGAATTTCTAACCAAGGTAATCTTGAGGCTGGTCCATTTGGATTGTCTCAGTTTCTGAATTAGTATAATCAGAATTCATGAGGTTTCACACATCTCGATTATATGGAGTACTTCATGCCTGATAAGTTCATAACATATTCTGTGCACCATTCAGTACTATGGGCACTTAACAAAAATGATTTACATTAAATAAGATGTGCTTATTAATAGATTTTACAATTATTGATTTCAAAACTGACAATATAATGTATTCAAGTATTAAATAATTAATGAAGTACCTATGTCAGGCATTGTGCTAGAATGCTAGGGGCTGAGGATATAAAATACATCATCCTTTCACATGGAAAGCTGACATTCTAGTGTGGGTTATATTCGTGTAAATAAATCATTGTAAGGTAAATTGAGAAATGCTATAATTTAAACAAAACATTATGGAATCACAAAAATAAAAACTCACTTTTAGGGGTTACAGGGTCAGAGAAGATGTCTCAGAGAAAGCAACATTTGAGGTTGTCCTTGAACGAAGAGCAGAAGTTGGTCAGATTGTAGTGGGAGTGGGGGATTATTGCAATCATAGAACCAGCATTTCTAAAGGCAGTGGCAGGTCCAGACATTTTATATAGGAGGAATTTAGGATAGTTACCTAGACGGAAAAGGAGTCCTGGAGGTGCAATGGTTAAGGACTTGGCTGCCAACCGAAAGCTTGGCGGTTCGAACCACCCAGCCACTCTGCGGGAGAAAGATTTGATGATCTGCTTCCGTAAAGATTACAGCCTAAAAAACCCTATGGGGCAGATTTACTCTGTCCTATAGGGTCGCTATGAGGCTATGAGTCAAAAATCGACTTCATGGCACCTCACAACAACAACAACAATGCAGATGAAAGGAAGGTCTAGGGGACTTCTCTTAAAGTGACAAAGCCACCTTTTCATAGAAAACACATCCTTGTTCCATAGACTGGGTGTTTTTGAAGTGGCCTTTGAGGACAAATGGGAGCTCTAAAGCCTTCCCAAGCTCCACCTACATTAAAGCATATGTATAGGAAATGGCAAAGGATTGGTTCAGTGTGGCAGAAGCATTCAAGCATGGGGGGCTAGGAAATGTAACATTCTTTTCCCTAGTAGAAATGACAGGAGATGAGGCTTTCAATGCAGTTAACCATCACATCTCCCACTGAAGGGCAAACAATAAATTTATACATAAGGATGGACCTCCCTTTTTACTACCTAGACCATTTATTTGTCTGATTTTAGTAAGAGAACTTGCCTTCATTAAAGTCATTAGTTCCCGAGATTAAGCATCTCTGAAATTTACATTGATATTTCAAGTCCACGCGCCTTTGTTTCATAGTAAGAATAAGAGGCTCCATCAACAATTTTATATATTGATGATTTTAATCAAGGCATAACAATTAACTTTAGCTAGCAAATAATCATTTTTCACACTACAAATATAACCTCAACTACAAATCATGAATTTACTAGTTGTTTCTCCCTATGGAGGACATTAACTGCTGTTCATAATAGCCCATGCCTATCATCTGGCTGTCACCAAACCAAATACTCCTTAGTCTAGGCCTGCTAAACTCACAATAGATACAAATTTTGTGACTAGCAGTATTTTCCTCACTTCTCTAAACACTACATGGAATATAAATTATTGGTAAGAGCAACAATTAGGACCTTCGTTATCAGATATCAATTTCCTTCATCAAATTGTCAATATTAAAGCAGAACATGTTAACCATTTCCATGCTTTGTCTTCTCTTGAAAGAAGCAGATGTGCAGGGGAAGAGAATACAAAAAATGACCAGCTAAACTTTCATTGAAAAGAGAATAATATTTTAAAAATGACCCGGGAAGTAGCAGAGTTGGCATAGAGTAAGATCTGGATGGTTACCAGGACTTTACTATGGGGCAGACTCTGGGCAGATAGGTGGCATACCTGCCCAAATTAGGAGCAATGAACCCTTCATGGTCAGGTAAGCATCAAACAGATAATAAAAGGATAAAGGCCTAAATAGAGGCTTAGTCAGCAGGAAAAATTAGAAACATAAGCAGAGATACATTACCATGGCAGGCAAGGTTGAAGGAGGTCACAGACAGGAGGAAGAATCAAATAGGTAAGGGCATAGTATTTAGGTAGAGGTTGTTACAGAAGATCCTTGAGATAAGAGTCTGTGAGTAAGACAAGAAGTGGAGGTTACAAGACCCAAGAACTATTAAAAAAAAAAAAAAGGAAGAAAAAATCCACCGCCATGCCCACTGCTGTCAAGTTGATTCCAACTCATAGCGATCCCATAGGGTTTCCAAGGCTATAAATCTCTATGGAAGTGGACTGCCACATCTTTCTCCCGTGGAGACGCTGGGAGTTTCAAACTGCTAACCTTTTGGTTAGCAGTCAATTGCTTCATAAAAGGTAAAGGAATGAGTGAAGGAGGTCAGGTTAGAGAGGGCACCTAGCATGGCATGAAGAGAATCAATGATCTGAATGAAATGAGTGGAGTCAGAGCAACTGAGTGTCCTAGTGAAATCAGAGCACTTGTAAGAAGATTGTTTTGAAACTAAGCTGAGCTAAATGAAGGTTTATCATTGTTGGTGAGTGGCAAATGTAACGTGAAGACAAACATTAACAAAGTTTGGAAGAGCAGCAACTCCTCTATCTCTAGCATCTGGAAGGTCACCAACAAAAATATTTACTGATAGACTGCTCAACACTGATGTTGCTGAGAAAATGGCAAAGGAGGAAGCAGAGAGGAAAAAGGTCATGTAGGTGCTAGTTACCCACAAAACAGAAGATGATAAAGGGGTGGCAAGGAGAGAAATGAGTCTGGACTATCATAGTTATTAGTACATGAATGAACCTTGAGATCTATGCAGCTTAAGGAAAACCCTCTGGGCCTCGCTTTTATCATCTGAAGAATGCAGCAGGGTGGAGGGCCAGATGAATTATCAGTAGGGTCCCCATTCAGCTCTGATACTTCATGGTTCACACTATGGTGAAGCTCTGAGCATGCCACTGGCACACCTTTTCTTCACTTCCAATGAGTTGAAACGACCTCCTTGGTGAGTCAGCAGAGACATCTCTGCAGGAGCAAACCAGAGCTCCACTCTGGCAAAATGAAGTGGAAAGGTAAAATGAAATAGGTTCCATGGTTCGGAAGGGATTTGAGGTTGTCCTACATAATGGATTGGAGCAAAGAGATGATGAAGCACCTGAGATGGTTTTAGGGATGTAGCTAGAGAATGCTGTGAGATTACTAGATTTAAAGAGAGGACTGCATTAAATGAAAGGTTGAGAATAGGACCAATAGCATGCAGAAGAGGGATGAGGGAAGGATTTTGTTGAATAATACAACAAAGATCAAGAGTCAGGCAGGCAAAGAAAACAAGAGAATGGATTCATGGCCACAAGGAATGATATTAATTTGGAATGAAACAAATCTTTCATGCTCATCCTCTTTTAGTTCCTCTTCTTCAATGTATAAACATCTGACTTCCATTTTCATTTCTCTGAGGCAATACAGCATAGCGCAAACACAGGAGCTTTAGAGCCAAACAAACTTGGTTTGAATCCAAGTATGTATTAGCTGGATGACTTTGCATAAGTTACTTCAAGGCTCTGTACCTCATTTTTCTTCAGCTCCAAAATAGGTGATAATAGTACCTATATCATAGGATTGTTGTGAGACTAAAATGAGTTAATACAAGTAAATGTCTTCTGTGCCCTTCTCCAACCTACAGTCAATCCACCCCCCATGACTGCTGCCTCAACCCTGATGATGTTTGTTACTCTTGTGCCCAAACTAACGACCTAAAGGATAAAAAGCTAGTGAGTCACAAAATCCTGTTAAATGTCATGTGACCAGCCTCTCATAGTCGAACAGCACGCAAGGTTTGGAATAAGACAGAATTAAGTTCAGATCCAATTTATGTCACAAGCTGTTTTAACCTTGTATTAGTTACTTAGCTTATCTGAGCCTTAGTTTCCTCACCTTCCTTCATTGTGAGAGAAGAATGAGATAACAAATATAAAGCGGCAAGTACATAGTAAGCATCAATAAACATTCATTCCCTTTCTATTTTTCATCACTAAATTTCTAGAGTTGTTAATACAGCGTATTTAATACCCTTGGATTTACCTACCCTTAACTTGGATTGTTAAAGTCATTGAAAATCTTAGTGCCACTTCAAAGGACAGTTGTTCTTTATCACCATCTACTTCTTTGCTGCTGTTGATACCATGAATCACTACGTAATCCTAAACACACTCACCAATCTGGCCTCAGGAATATTAGCCTTCATCTGGTTTGCATCTTGTATCTTTGGCTTCTTCTATAGTATCTGTTTCCATACTTGCACATCAAAGCATTTCCCACTGGCCTTAAGACTCTCATTTTGGCTTTTTTATTACTATACAAATGAGGCATTGTCTGTTCTTGGAGGGACTGTTAGAGATCCCCAAATCAAAAGGACTTATAGACCTTTTTACTATGGTAAGAGGAGAAAAATTAGTTATTCTAAAAGATGTCAACAAGAGAGATAGAGGTACCTCTTCCTTCACTGAGTTAATAAATCGGCCAAGCTGAAAGTGCTAACAAGAGAGATTAGCAGCTATGTGCTGACTGCCCATAGCACTGGCTTCTGCTGAAATTCTAAAACCACCAAATTGCACAATTACGAATGTGGTGGGTTTACTGTACCACGTTCAATACCATCTGTCTCCTAGATTCAATGATCGTATCTGTGGATGACACACAAAACTACTTGTCTGCTCCGAACTTAATCCCTGAGTTCAGTCCTGTATAACTAAGGCAACCATACTTTCTGCACCAAAAATCAGGAGACACCTGCATGGCCTGACACAGGATTGTTTTTTTCTGATCTGTGAATTATTCATATGAAGACTTGCAAAGATAGAAAAATTCAATCACATTTAGTTGTACTTTTAATGAATTTACTTCACTGAGAAGATATCTAGCAGGTGCCTAAAGGTGTCACCATCAGCATGAGCATACGTTTATCCTATGTGTCTTCCTCCAGGCTAAACTTTTCTATCTTAAGTGGGAAATTTGATCATTTTTCTATATCCCAAGTGAGGTAACTTGGGTAATGTTCAACTCATCTAACCCCTTGCTCCATATATCTAATAAATTTCTAAACTATGACCACTGGTTTTAGAAGAAAATACTTTTTCTCTCTACTTTATTCTCCTTAATTCTGCAGCCACTGTTGTCATACAGGCTGGTGGTTCAACAACTTTTGTGTGCTCCAGAAACAACTGGGGAGCTTATTAAAATCACAGTTTCCTGCACCCCACCTACACAGACAATGATTCAGTAGATCTGCGGTCAAAAAAACCAAAACAAAAACCATTGCCATTGAGTCGATTCCAACTCATAGAGACCCCATAGGACAGAGTAGAACTGCCCCCTAGGGTTTCCAAGGCTGTACCCAATCTTTACGGAAGCAGACCGTCACTTCTTTCTCCCGCAGAGCAGTTGATGGGTTTGAACCACCAACCTTTCAGCGCTTAACCACTGTGCCACCAGGGCTCCTTAGATCTGGGGTAGGGCCCAGAATTTCACAGTTTTAACAAGCTGCCCAGTTATTTCTGGTGCAGGTGGTCCAAGTACTCCACTTTATGTAACACTGTTCTGTGTGAACTATCTAGTTTAGTATTTAATGCTTAACTGTTACAGCAAAGACTTATATTTTCAACCATAAAAGGATATTGAGAGAAAACTATTTTATTCAAGATAAAATATGTGCCTTGTAGATTTAATTATGATACTGTGTGAATTAAGACACCAACTGCCTTCATTCTGATAACTGTGATCTAACTGTGGGCAAAGTACTTCGTGACGAAAAAAATAGCCCCTTGAAGGCTGAATCTGCATACCAAGAATCATCACAACATAACAATGATAATGGCACAAGAAAGGCCTACAAAGTGGGCAGATGGAAGCTGATTGCAGTTTGCTTTCATTTTTACTTCAGTCTTATTTGGGACCTTTTCTCATATCTATTAACAAACATTCTATGCTCAACTAATAGTAACTTTAGGGTACCTGTGAATGCCCATCTCAGCATGCCAATTTACAGACATGCCATAATCTGACCTTACACTGCCCCCAGTCTAAGTATCCACTGCCTGGTCTGTGATGCTGGGGACATCCAAGGTTTTTTTCTCTAATCCTAGAGAAGGCCTAGATGTTTGTGAGCAGCAGTTATAGAGAGACTATGAAGTCTTCTAATGTTCAGCCTCAGGAGGACACACTGCCTACACACTAATTACACATTCACAGGACCACACGCTTAGAAACACTGGTCCAGGTATCTCCTATATTGTCTTTTCTAGAATAGGACCTATATTGTTGGAATCTTCTTCCTACTCAGCCTCAATATTTCCTCTAGCATCCCCCAGTGCTATGAAGGGCCTCTCCTACCAACGCCCAGTTGTCTCCATTGTTTACATTTTACCTTGTTTCCCCTGAAATCACTGCTTACTTAAACATGGCTGGTTTAAAAGTAATCCTTTACTATCATTATACTTACAAATGTTCCAAGATAAAGTAAAAATCAGTTAGATGTTTCTTGACTGAGGTAGGCTATGTTTTCCAACTCATAGGAAAACTAAGACCCTTTATTACCCCCTTAATTTATACAAGATTAACAATTTGTCCAAGAAACCCTGGTGGTGCAGTGGTTAAGCACTTGGCAGCTAACTGAAAGGTCAGCAATTCGAACCCACCAGCCACTCCTCCGGGGAGAAAGATGTGGCAGTCTGCTTCCATAAAGATTACAGCCTTGGAAACCCTATGGAGCAGTTCTACCACGTCCTGTGGGGTCACTGTGAGTTGGAATTGAATCAGTGGCAACGAGTTTGGCTTTTTTTGGTTTAACAATTTGTTCAGTGAGGTTGCTACTCTGCTGTTGTGTTTGTTGGTTTGGGCAGAAGAATCACGGATATATTCTTTCTTTTCCCCTTTTCTTGTTCTAAATGGTAACATACTATACACAATGTTTTCTACCTTGCTTATTTCACGTAATAATCTATCTTGGACGTCTTTCCCTATCAGTAATATAGAGCTGACTCTTTCTTTTAAATCGTTGCCAAGTATGCCATTATATGAACGTACAACAACTAATTTAATCAATCCCCTAATTAAAGGTGTAAGGCTTATTTTTAATCTTTTGCTATTACAAACAGTGCTACAATAAACATCCTAGTACACACATTATATGTGCATGTCACCCCTGGGCCACAGGGTATGTGCACTTTTATATGTACATATGTATACATGTGTGCGTGTGTGTGTGTGTATATATATATATATATAGTCAATTTATCCTCCATTCTATTTACATTCCCTTGATGTTTTGAAACTCTAGCAGACAAAAAGTTTTTCTTTATGGACAATAAAAAATATTTCCAACTTTATATTAACATTTTAAATTGATGTGAATTAGAATTAATATATTCTTCCTTAAAAATTAAAACATTTTAGAGTAGGCTAAGTCCTCTGTGACCACCATTCTCAAATCTAATCAGTGCCCCACCCCCAAAGTAAACACTATTTTGAGTTTGTATGTTATAGTATGTATTCTTCTTGACACTCTTCTGTGCATTGGCAGCACATGAGTGTAGCTATAGAAGAAATATAGTATTACTTTGTGGTTTGAATTCTTTTACATAAATGGTATCATATATCATTTGCATCTTTTTTTAATTCATTAATAAATTTTTGAGTTCTCTCTACATTACACTCTACTACATGAAAGTGAAGAGGACTTGAAGCACTGATGAAGATAAAAGAGCACAGCCTTCAGTATGGATTACACCTCAACATAAAGAAAACAAAAATCCTCACAACTGGACCAATAAACAAAATCATGATAAATGGAGAAAAGATTGAAGTTGTCAAGGATTTCATTTTACCTGGATCCACAATCAACAACCATGGAAGCAGCAGTCAGGAAATCAAAAGACACATTGCATTTGGCAAATCTGCTGCAAAAGACCTCTTTAAAGTGTTAAAAAGCAAAGATGTCACCTTGAAGACAAAGGTGCACCTGACCCAAGCCACGGTGTTTTCAATCGCCTCACATGCATGAGAAAGCTGGGTGATGAATAAGGAAGACCAAAGAAGAATTGACGCCTTTGAATTGTGGTGTTGGAGAAGAATATTGAATATACAATCGACTTCCAGAAGAACGAACAAATCTGTCTTGGAAGAAGTACAACCAGAATGCTCCTTAGAAGTAAGGATGGTGGGATTACATCTCACATACTTTGGACATTTTATCAGGAGGGATCAGTCCCTGGAGAAGGATATAATGCTTCATAAAGTAGAGGGTAAGTGAAAAATAGTAAGACCTTCAAGGAGATGGATTGACACAGTGGCTGCAACAATGGGCTCAGGCAAAACAATGATTGTGAGAATGGAGCAGGACCAGGCAGTGTTTCCTTCTGTTGTACATAGGGTTGCTATGAGTCGGAACCAACTCAATGGCACCTAACAATAACTACATTAATCAATGATTGATACAAAAAAAGATATATTTCATGTTCAAGCCACATGTCTACTGAGGGTTGTTGGGGGGTTCTGTTCATTGTAATCACTCAGGGAGCAGCCACCATTTTGAACACTGACATGGCAGAAAGGTGCTCTTCAGAGTTTCCACTTGTTGTCCCAGAAGTAACAACTCATTGACCAGAACTAGACACACAGCCCAATTAACCAAAAGAGAGCTATTAAGTACAGCCATTGAATGTGCCCAGAAGGAAAGGAGAAATGGATATCGGTGAACACTAATGACTTTAACTATGAGACATAAAATTGATGTATTCATTGTATACACATTTCCCATTTTATTATACACTGCCAAATTATATTCCAAAGTGGCTATACCAGTTTACATTTCCACGATCAGAGTATGAATGTATGTATCTCCCCACATACTTCTCAACATTTGTTAATTTTTTTTAAGTTTTTCCAGTCTCATGAAGGAAAAATGATGTTGGTATAATTTGCATTTTTCTGATTACTAGTTAAATTGAGCATCTGTCTTAGTTATCTGGTGCTTCTATAACAGAAATACCACAAGTGGATGGCTTTAACAAAAAGAAATTTATTTTCTCACAATTTAGGAAGCTAGAAGTCTGAATTCAGGGCACCAGCTCCAGAAGAAGGCTTTCTCTCTGTCAGCTCTGGGGCAAGGTCCTTGTCATCAATCCTCCCCTGGTCTAGGAGCTTCTCAGCACAGGGACCCTGGGTCCAAACGACGTGCTCTGCTCCCGGTGCTTCTTTCTTGGTGGTATGAGGTCTGTCTCTTTTCTGCTCGATTCTTTCGTTTATATCTCAAAAGAGATTGACTCAAGATACAACCTAATCTTGTAGATTGAGTCCTTCCTCATTAATATAACCGCCTCTAATCCTGCCTCATTAACATCATACCAAACCATTGCAGTTGAGTCAATTCTGACTCATAGTGACCTTATAGGACAGAGTAGAACTGCCTCATAGGGTTTCCAAGGAGCAGCTGGTGGATTCAAACTGCCAACCTTTTGGTTAGTAGCCATAGCTCTTGACCACTACACCACCAGGGCTCCTGAGTTTAGGAATTACAACACATAAGATAATCACATCACATCACAAAATGGTGGCCGATCACACAATACTGGGAATGATGGCCTAGCCAAGTTGACACACATTTTGAGGGGACATAATTCAATCCATAATAGCATCTTTTCACTTTTATTGATCATTTATATTTCCTCTTATGTAAATTACATGTTCATATCCTTGACCACTTTTCTATTGACTTGTTTGTTGTATTCTTATCAATTTTTTTGAAGTTCTTTATATATTCTGGATAGTAATCCTTTATCTGTTATGTGTGTTGCAATTTTTTCTCCCAGCTTTTCCCTATTTTAAATTAAGTCCATTTCTTTTTCATAATCCTCTATGGGCACTTTATGGATAAAAATCAACATAAATCCAATCCCCCAAATGTGAAGATTAATCAAATCTCTACTTCCCACTTCTCAATCATCTCTAACACCAGCTGCCTACATGGTACGCTCTCTCTCTACCTCTAGCCTCCTAGAGCTAGGTCAGAGCTCACAAATTAAAAACACATTATCCTTCAAGCTGTCAAACAGGCAGACACCAATCACAAACTCGGGAGTCCACAAGACACCCTTACTTCTGATTTGCTGGCTGCAAATTTGAGGTTTTCCTACTATCCCTCCAGGATGTCAGCTGCAAGTTTGGGGGCCTTTCCAGGCTCCCTCGCTTTCACCTTCTGGCTCCCACTATCCCTTTGGGTTCAATAATTCACTGAAATGACTCACAGAACTCACAGAAAGTACTATACTTATGATTACAGATTTATTATAGCAAAAGGATACCAATCAAGAGCATCATAAGGAAGAGATGCATGGGCAAGGTCTAGGAGGGTTCTCAACACAGAGCTTCCATATCCCAAAGAGGGCACATCACCCTCTCTTCGCCAACCAGGAAGCTCTTGGAGTCTCTACGTGCAGAGCCTTTACTGGCCTCAATCATGACATAGTCATGATTAAGGCCTCATTGCAGATGAATGCTAGATTAAATTATGCCTCCTGAGGTTAGCTGATACCAGCTACCAGGTGGCCTTTCTGGTCTGGCCACCCCCCACTCATTAGCACAAATCCTCAGGTGTGGTCTGGAGGTTTTAGATAATAAAGGCACCTCAATTACTCAGGAAATTCCAAGGGTTTAGAGTTATCTTCTCAGGAAATAAGGGCAAGACCACATTACTTTAGGTAAAGTTAAATTCTTTACACCACAGGCACAGGAAAAAAAATTGTTTTGAATCTCTCACATAAAGTCCCCTGAAATATTTGAAATTAGTCATCATGTTACCACCTAGCTTTTTCTTCTTTGGGTTAAATAGCCCCAATTCCTTCATCATTTCCTCATAAGACTGGTATTTCAATTTCTTTAATCACATTTCCACTTTATCCACACCTTATTACAATAATGACCTATAACAGACACCATACACTTCTAAACTGTGTAACTGCACTGCTTTCTACCTTTCTTCTTTTTTTAACCAGCAGCTAAAAAGCCAAAAGCTAAATTTACTTTCCACCAACAGAAAGGACATATGTCTTTATAGTTTGTACTTTTTGAGCCTCATTTCTAACCCTTTTATGTCCCCACTCTTATTTTTCTTTCTTTTTTGCCACCTATTTTTAATTTACATCATATTTTATTTTATGAATCATTGCAAGATGCCTATTTTCTTCTAGGAAAAGGCAAGGCATAAATAAATGGGCAAGGGGAGAGAGAGAGTTAGAGTTCTGAAAAATTTATGATATAAAGGACCAACTCCTAGAACTTTTTTATCTTAAATTCACCCCAGTATTTTGGTGGATACTTTCCTCTCAACAGCTTATGCTGTAGATTCTGGTAAATTTTGATCCTCTCCACTCTACCCAGACTTTTCCTTTCACACAGCTGCCTAGCCATCAGTCCATCCTAAAAGTAACAACTTGTATATTTCCCTTTTAAGTTCCATCCTATTTCTGTAGGGTCATTTTCCCCAATTGGTCAAGGTCATTTTGAATTGAATTCTGTCTCGAGATCATTTAGTAACCTCTATATAATTTAGTGTCATCTGCAAACTTAATGAGTTTTTTTCTCAAACATGTATCTCAGGCATAATAAAACTGCAAGTTTATAGACAACTGCCATCTTGATGGTTTGATTAGTACTTAAGTGTTTTCTGATTGCTGAGGATTTCTAGTGGAACAGCTATTTATTTTAGTCCTAGTTTGCAACATCAAGTAGTGTTCCTGCTAAGCAAGATCATCAGAATGACAGTGGTCCTTACAGTATAATACACCCAGGCCTGCTGAGAACAATTGGGAACCCCAGAAAGCTCTCAGATGATTTCTAAGGCTTTGTCATCCCTCACTCCAGGTAGTGCCTGGGTCAAATTCCTTAGTGATTACTATGCCTTCTTTTCAAAAACTCTTGTTACAGCCATCAGTATTGCTTCTTGTTGTCTATTTTTACCATTGACACCTTGTGCCACAATTAGTTGCCTCAGTTCCCTTTGTACTCTAAGATCACTATGTAGTAGAATGCTATTTGTTCAGTGTTGTTCCAATAAGAAGAAAATTAAGGCAGGTAGACTTCAGCTTGCTAGAAGAAAAAAACATTCTTAAAACCGGGGCCTTTCCAATAAAAGAACGGACTGTCTCTTGAAACAGGTAGTTCCTGATCCCCAGAGGTATTCAAACAGAGGTTGGAAAGCTCCTATTTTCCCCTAAATTATACCATCTGTCATCCTTAAAACCAATTAATTAAATTTTTAAATGGAAATAGCTATTTTTTTTTTTCTGAATATACATGAATATTGTAAAACATTAAAGCAGTACAAAGAAAATGAAAGCCTCCCTTATTATCTCAACACCCAGAGAGGCCCAGTGTTAACAATTTCGTGTATATTCTTCCAGACATTTACTTTATCTGTATAAACATATTGGTTTTTACACAAATGAGATCATACTACATATGATTTTTTACAAGCCATTTTGTTCACTTAACAGATTGGGTATCTTTCCATTTCAAGAATAAATATTTTTGTATTGTAACTTTATATAAATTTTGTTAATTTACAGAGTATATGTCAAACTCAAAATAATGGATAATCAGAAAAAGAGTTTCAATGGGTGGATACTACACATGCTTTTATTCAACACTTTATTGTGAAAAATTTCAAAATTCAGAAAACTTAAAAGAGTTGTAGAGTGGATCCCTATATGTCCACCACTTTGATTCTGCAATTGTTACCATTTTGGTATATATGCTTTATCACATATCTATCCATTTATCAGTCCATCATCCCATTTTATTTTCTGATGCATTTCAAACTAAATTGCAGACATCAGTAGAATTTACCCCTAAATACTTCTGCATGCATACTTTAATTAGAGTCTAATATTTGTTTATGGTTCTTTTATTAGATAAAATTTACATATTCAAAGCATACAAATCTTAGGGTATCATTTAATGAGTTTTAACAAGTGCATACACCCATGCAACCCAAGCCCATGTCAAGACAGAAACATGATTCCCAAAAGTTCTTGCTGTGTGCTGTTTTGTAGAATGCTTTTTTTCCAGTTAAAACCATATTGGGATCACCATTCTTTGCCAATATATATAGATTTCCTTTATATTTTTTCATTATAAACATAAAACACATCCATGTTAAAAATTAAAATAATATTTTTTCCCAAGTGGTGAGATCATAAAAGAAATGCTGTTTTGCAACTTGGTTTTCCTTTTTCACTTTACAAAATATCTTGGGCGTGTTTCCATACCAGTATTTACTGAGCTACTAACTCCTTTTTTGAATTTTTAAAAATTGTGGTAAAATACATGTAACATAAAATTTACCATTTTAACCATTTTTATAAATTTTAGTGGCATTAAGCACAATCACAATGTTGTGTAACCATTATTATGATCTATTTCCAGAATTTTTTAATTATCTCAAAGGGAAACTCTGTACCCACTGAATAAAAACTCCCCACTTCCTCTTCTTCCCAGGCCCTGGTAACCTCTATTATACTTTCGGTCTCTATGAATTTACCAACTCTAGATACCGTACATAAGTGGAATCATACTTTATTTGTTATTTTTGGGTCTGGCTTATTTCACTTAGGATAATAATTTCAAGGTTCATCCATGTTGTAGCATATGTCAGAACTTAAGTTATCTTTATCTTTGAATAATATTCCATTGTATGAATATACCACATTTTGTTTATCCATTCATCTGTTGATGGGCATTTGAGTTGTTTTCACCTTTTGGCTGTTGTGAACAATGTTGCAATGAACACTGGTGTACACATATCTCTGTATGTTTCTGCTTTCAAGACTTTTGGGGATATACTTAGAAGTAGAATTGCTGGGTCAGAAAGGTCCCTGCCTCAACGCGTCTGTCAGTTTGTCCCACTGTGGGGGCTTGCGTGTTGCTATGATGCCGGAAGCTATATCACCCATATACAAATAGCAGCAGGGTCACTCATGGTGGACACGTTTCAGCTGAGCTTCCAGACTAAGACAGACTAGGAAAAAGGACCTGGTGATCTACTTTTGAAAAAAATTAGCCAGTGAAAACCTTATGAACAGCAGCGGAACGCTGACATAGCGCCAGAAGATGAGCCCCTCAGGTTGCAAGACGCTCAAAATACGACTGGGGAAGAGCTGCCTCCTCAAAGTAGAGTCAGCCTTAATGATGTGGATGGAGTCAAGTTTTTGGGACCTTCATTTGCTGGTGTGGCATGACTCAAAATGAGAAGAAATAGCTGCAAACATCCATTAATAATCGTAATGTGGAATGTACGAAGTATGAAACTAGGAAAATTGGAAATCATCAAAAACGAAATGGAATGCATAAACATTGATATTCTAGGCATTAGTAAGCTGAAATGGACTGGTACTGGCCATTTTGAATCAGACAATTATATGGTCTACTATGCTGGGAATGACAAATTGAAGAGGAATGGCATTGCATTTATCGTCAAAAAGAACATTTCAAGATCTATTCTGAAGAATAACATTGTTAGTGATAGGATAATATCTATATGCCTATGAGGAATACCAGTTAATATGGCTATTATTCAAATTTACACAGCAACCACTAAGGCCAAAGATGAAGAAATTGAAGATTTTTATCAACTTCTGCAGTCTGAAATTGACTGAACACGCAATCACGATGCATTGATAATTACTGGTGATTGGAATGTAAAAGTTGGAAACGAAGAAGGATAGGTAATTTGAAAATATGGTCTTGGTGACAGAAATGATGCCAGAGATTGCATGATAGAATTTTGCAAGACCAACGACTTCTTTGTTGCAAATACCTTTTTTCACCAACATAAATGGTGACTATAAACTTGGACCTTGCCAGATGGAATTCACAGGAATCAAACCGACAACATCTGTGGAAAGAGACGATGGAAAAGCTCAATATCATCAGTCAGTACAAGTCCAGGGGCCAACTGTGGAACAGACCATCAATTGCTCCTATGAAAGTTCAAGTTGAAGCTGAAGAAAATTAGAAGTCCATGAGAGCTGAAGTACAACCTTGAGTATATATCACCTGAATTTAGAGTCCATCTCAAGAATAGATTTGATGCATTGAACACTAATGACTGAAGGCCAGACAAGTTGTGGAATGACATCAAGGACATCATACATGAAGAAAGCAAGAGGTCATTAAGAAGACAGAAAAGAAAGAAAATACCAAAACAGATGTCAGAAGAGATTCTAAAACTTGCTCTTGAATGTTGAATAGCTAAAGCAAAAGGAAGAAATGATGAAGTAAAAGAGCTGAACAGAAGATTTCAAAGGGCAGCTCCAGAAGACAAAGTAAAGTATTAGAATGAAGTGTG
>NW_004444004.1:2574078-2589119 GCF_000243295.1 Trichechus manatus latirostris | reverse complement strand
ATTGACTATGCAAAGGCATTCAACTGTGTGGATCATAACAAATTATGGATAACATTGCAAAGAATGGGAATTCCAGAACCCTTAATTGTGCTCATGAGGAACCTGTACATAGATCAGGAGGCAGTTGTTCAAACAGAACAAGGGGATACTGTATGGTTTAAAGTCAGGAAAGGTGTGTGCCAGGGTTGTATCCTTTCACTATATTTTTCTGGACTTGCAGAAAATCTTTCCTGACACCCTTCACACCCTGGCACCGTCCTCTCGCCGGATCCTGACACAAGCATCTGCCAGTGCATCTGTCATGCTCAGACTCTGAGACCCCTGAGTGCTAGGCCTGAGGCTCATTTACCAGTTTGTATAACTACTGTTGGGGAACCGCCTATTAACTAACCCCTTTATTCAATCTGTATGCTGAGCAAATAATCTGAGAAGCTGGACTATATGAAGAACAATGCAGCATCAAAATTGGAGGAAGACTCACTAACAACCTGTGATACGCAGATGACACAACCTTGCTTGCTGAAAGTGAAGAAGACTTGAAGCACTTACTGATGAAGATCAAAGACTACAGCCTTCAGTATGGATTACGCCTCAACATAAAGAAAACAAAAATCCTCACAACTGAACCAATAAGCAACATCATGACAAATGGAGAAAAGCTTGAAATTGTCAAGCATTTCATTTTACTTGGATCCACAATCAACACCCATGGAAGCAGCAGTCAAGGAATCAAAAGACACATTGCATTGGTCAAATCTGCTGCAAAAGACCTCTTTTAAGTGTTAAGAAGTACAGCTAGAATGCTCCTTAGAAGCAAGGATGGCGAGACTTTGTCTCACATACTTTGGACATGTTATCAGGAGGGACCAGTCCCTGTAGAAGGACATCATGCTTGGTAAAGTAGAAGGTCAGCGAAAAAGAGGAAGACCCTCAACGAGATGGATTGACACAGTGGCTGCAACAATGGGGTCAAGCATAACAACGATCATGAGGATGGTGCAGGACTGGGCAGTGTTTTATTCTGTTGTACTTAGGGTCACTATGAGTCAGAACTGACTCGACAGCACCTAACAACAACAAAGGTCCCTGGGTGGCGCAAGAAGTTTGCTCTCAGCTATTAACCTAAAGGTTGGCCCAAACCCACCCAGCAGCACTGCAAAAGGAAGCCTGGCAGTCTGCTTCCATAAAGATTATAGCCAAGCAGAATTTTAAATTCTCATTGAATCTAGAATTTCTGGAGCCATGGAGGCTGGATGAACCCCTGAAACTATTGCCCTGAGATAAATCTTTAAATCATAAACCTTAAACCAAAAATATCCCCTGAAGTCTTCTTAAAACCAAACAATAGTTTAACCTAACTAGTAAAGAATGTCTGCCTTGCGCATAGTACTCTTTTAAGATCTATCTATATGGGATCAAATCGACAATAGCAACTCGAAATATTAGATAGGAAACTTAGGGGGCAGTGAGTTTTGTTAACGGAGGAGGAACAACTTGGAAAAGGAGGGTGAGAGTGGTTGCACAACTTGAAGAATGTAATCATTGTCACTGAACTGTACATGTAGAAATTGTTGAATTGGTGTATGTTCTGCTGTGTATATTCTCAACAACAAAATAATTAGAAAAAAAAAAAGATTACTGCCAAGAAAACCGTATGGAGTAGTTCTACTGTATATCACATGGTATCGCCATGAGATGGAATTAACTCGATGGCAAGAGGTTTGGTTTTTTTTTTTTGTTTGTTTATGGTAATTCTATGTTTAACTATTTGGGGAACCACCAAACTGTTTTCCACAATGGTTGTACCATTTTACATTCCCACCAGCAATGCTCAAGCCTTCCAATTTCTCTATATCCTCATTAACACTTGTTATTTTCTGTTTTCCTGATAATAGCCTTCCTAGTGGATTTGAAGTGGTACCTCAGTGTAGTTTTGTTACGTATTTTCCTAATGACTAGTGATGTTGGGCATCTTTTCAAGTACTTACTGGCCATTTGTATGTCTTTGGAGAAATATCTATTCATGTCCTTTGTCTGTTTTTTAATTGGTTGTTTGTCTTTTTGTTTTTGAGTTATAGGGATTCTTTATATATTCTGGATATTAATCCCTTCTCAGATACATGATTTGCATATATTTTCTTGATTTTGTGGGTTGTCTTTTCACTCTTTTGAAAGTGTCCTTTGCTGTCCGAAAGTTTTAATTTTGATGACGTCCAAATTTATCTATTTTTTATTTGTTGTTTATGTGCTTTTGGTTTCATATCTAAAAATCCATTGCCAAATTCAAGGTCATGAAGATTTACCTCTATTTTCTCTTCTAAGAGTTCTATAGTTTTAGCTCTAGATTTAGGTCTTTGTATAAGGTAAGGGTTCAACTGCATTCTTTTGCATGTGAATATCCAATTTTCCCAGTACCATTTTTTGAAAAGACTGTCCTTTTCCATTGAATAGTCTTGGCACCTTTGTCAAAAATCAACTGACTCTCTCTAGATAGTAGATGCTTGTTATTTTGGGTGAGGGGGACGATAACACTGAATGAGGGTGAAGTGTACACAGCTTGACAAAGGGAAATGATATCACTAAAATGTACGCAAGGAAAACAGACTGTTGGTAATTGCTATGGCATAAATAACTTGGAAACAACAGAAAAAAATAACCAAAAAATATATGTGTGGGTATATATGTACGTATGTAGGCATATATGTGTATAGGTATGTATATGTGAATATATATGTATGTATATATAGGTATATATACATGTATATGCATCTACATGACTGTAAGCACATATACTATAGTTTTACACAAATAACACACGCCTTCTATGTTTGCCAACGACGCCCTCCCCCCGTGAGGTCTCTTCATAAGTGCCGCTATGCCGTTTTTTTTTTACATGCTGCTTTAAAAAAAATAGCATAGCACACTTACGAAAATACCTTGTGGTGGGAGGGTGTGGTTGGCAAACAAACGTAGAGGGCATGCGTTATTTGCATTAAAATACAGTATTCATATATAAACAGGGTGCATATATAAAGTATATAGGGGATACAGTTATGTATACTTCTTAGACAGAACCAAACACCTCGTTGGACTGGTTTTCTGGGTTTGAAGGATTAGGACCATCGTCTCATGGAACATCTCAGTCAATTGGCATAATATATTTCACAAAGTTATGTTCTACATCCTAGTTTGGCGAGTAGTGTCTGGGATCTTAAAAGCTTGCAAGCCGTCATCTAAGATACAACTATTGGTCTCCACTCATCTGGAGCAAAAGATAAAGAAGGAAACCAAAGACTTAAAGAAGAAACTAGTCTACAGGGCAAAGAGTCTACACGAACTACAGCCTCATCTACCCTGAGACCAGAAGAACTAGATAGTGGCTGGTTACCACTACCAACCATTCTAATCAGGGTCACAATAGATGGGCCCTGATAGAATGGGAGAGAAATGTAGAACAGACCCTCAAATTCCTAAAAAAAAAAACAAAAACTGGTTGAAACTGGAAGACTCCTCAAGATTATTGCCCTGAGATATTCTTCAAACCTTGAACCAAAACAAACCTCACCTTCTAGCTAAAAATAATAAATATCACCCGTAAGTACTATGCTCCTTTAAAAAATCACCTATATGAGACCAAACAGTCAACAATTATTTTAAAAAGAAGATAAGAATGTAAGGGGGCAGGGAAACTAGATTAATGGAAATGGAACAACCAGAATGGAAATGAGAATTGTGAAGAATGTAACCAGTGTCACTGAACAATTTGTGTAGAAATTGTTGAATGGGAACCTAAACTTCTGTGTAAACTTTCACTGAAAATACAATAAAATTTTTTTTTTAAATCAATTAACCATATATGTGAACATTTATTTCTGGGCTCTCTATTCTATTCCGTTGGTCTATATGTTTGTCCTTATGCCAATACCACACTATTTTGATTACTGTAACTTTGTATTAAGTCTTGAAATCAGGAGGTATGAGTCTTCCAACTTTGTTCTTTTTCAGTATTGTTTTGGCTTGGAGTCACTTGAAATTCCATACAAATTTTACAATATCTTTTTCTATTTCTGCAAAGATCACCATTGGGATTTTGATAGGGATTGCATTGAATCTGTATCTTTGGGTAATATTGTCATATTAACAATATTAAGTTGATTCCAATTGCTCTTTCCAGTTCAATTGTTGGTGTGGTGTAGGGACCTACCCCTAGAACTTCCTACTTCACAATTTTGTGTCTACTAATTCCTTTTAACAGATGCATGATATTCAATAATATGAATGCAACATTATTTGTTTAACCACTCTCTTATTGACGGACATTTGAGTTGACCAGTTTTTCACCGTTTCAAACGAGGTTATTTAACTCCACACTTGTTTTATTATTTCCATAGGACAGATTCCCGGAAATGGGATAAGAGGACTTTTAGGCAGAGTTCACTCTCACATACATTCTGCACACTGAGAAAGCAGTGTATGTGATTTCTATTATTTCAGTGTGTGCTTTCTGGGTTGCTAGAGCTTTCAAGATAAAGTTTATATCCTAAGGCTGGGGAGCCAAACTGGGATCCAAAGATGGAAAGCCAGATTTGGCTTCTGAGCTAGGAATGCAAGCATCACGAAGTCAAGGGACAAAGAGAGCTGGGACACGTCTTATAATAATGATGATGATGATAGTTAACACCTGAAAACAATATAGCATCAGCCCCATGCAGGAAAAAAATGAGGTAGGAAGGTAAGTAATTATCCAGGAATTCAATAAAGACCAGCAATCTAGAGCAGTGGTCCTCAAACATGAATTCATATCAGAATCACCTGCATGGTAAGTTAAAACACAGATTATTGGCCCCTACTCCCAGAGTTTCTGACTCAGCGGGTCTTTGATGAAACCTAAAAATTTGCATGTCTAACAGTTACCAGGTGATGCTGATGGTGCTGTTACAAGGTCCACATTTTGAGAACCACTGATCTAGACACTATAGACTATAAATGTAGCATATATTTCAGCCTACATTAGCCAAAATGTTGTTCCAACTTTTCACTTAGCCCAAATGGACAAATTTATGTATGTAGAGATTTAGTGATAGCTATTTCTTTCAACTTTTGTTTGAATATTCTTTTTCCAATGTGTTTATGAAACCATGCCAATTTCCCTTTAATCTCTGCTCCCTTAATGTCCCGTATCTCTCAATCTCCATTACAGAACTGATACTAGAAATTTGAAATTTAATGAAAAACATCTTCAGTAACTGAATTTATCAAATGACCACATATGAAATATAAGTACAGGTCTTGTCACATATGCCTGCACAGAGCCTATCTAAACAAAATACACAGATTTAATGTGTGGAAAATGGAATTAACTACCTTTCTCTAGATATAATGTGTATAAATTCTGTTAATTTACAGGGCTACATGCCAAAATCAAAATCATGCTGAATTAGAAAAAGAGAATTACAATATGAGTGCTTGTATATGCACATACACACACTATTTCTCAGGATTATTTAATTTTTAAAACATCAAATTTACTGGCCTTTCAGGAAAACATCACCTCCATATGTCACAAAGTTTCTTGTAAACCATCAATAAACATAAAATAAATGCAGGATTGCAGGTCTAATTCTGCTATTTATCTCATTTTTACACTATTGATTTTTTTTTAAAAAAAACTAAATTTTACTTCTAAATAAAATCAGTCAAATAGCCAATTTTGCATCTCAAAAACACAATTTTCCAACAACCATTTACTGAATAACCACTATGTAGTATTCACTAGGTTCTAGGTGTACAAACAGTAACGAGATAAAAATCCTTGCCCTTGATTGATTTAGAGTCTACTGGGGAGGGAAAGATGTAAATAAATAACAACAAGTCTATGTGAGAAGAGCTATAATAGAAACATGAAGAAAATGAAGAAAACATGAAGAAAATGCTATGGAATCACAAAGGCATAAGCCACTTTTTTTTCTGGGAGACTCAGAGAGGTATTCACAAAGATTATGACATTTGAATTGGGTCTTGAAAGAGTTGCCTGGTGAAAAAGATAGAAAAGCCATCTCAGGCAAAGGTTCTTACACATGGGCAGAAGTTTGGAGGTATGAAAGAGTTTAATGTGTTCATGGAAAAGCAAGAAGTTTGGTGTGGCTGGAGCCTGGGTGATAGGCATGGAAGAAGTAGTGGGAGAGGAAGCAGAAAATGTAGGCAGGGGCTGGATTATGAAGGACTTTGGTGGATAACATGTGAAGGAGTTGGCACATTTTATAGTGCATGGTGAACTTTTGAAGGAAACAAATTAAGTTCACCTATTAGAGTTAAAATATTTCATTCCACCAGTGCAAGTGTTTCGTTCATTTACTCATTCATCAAAAGTATGTTCAGAACCTACTATGTGAAAAGTGCTATACCAAAGCGCTATGAAGCTACACAGATGAATCAGGCACAGTCAAGTAACAGGGTCCCTAATCTTGTATCCTAGTGAATTGTTCTTGTCCTAAGAAGCTTGAGCAGAGAGAGAGAGAAAGAGGGTACTGCTGGGCTGATTTTGCACAGGAAACCATGATAACCTTAGAGTAGGACAGGACCTCTGAGCTTATCCAGGCCAAGAGCCCACCAAGTGCAGGACCCACTTCTACAGGATTCCTTAGCTTAAAGCTGTCAAGTGATAATGGACTCATTAGGCCATGAGGCAGTTATGAGGCACATGGATAGCTTTGGTAGTTATAAAAAGTCTTCTACCAAGATGCAATCTGTCTGCCTCTAATTGTCACTAGTCCTTCATTTTGCTCTCTAAAGTCACCCAGCATAAATTGGTAACTGTTAACGCTAAGAAATAGCAAGTGCTCATTAAAAAAATGAGACTCATTTCAAAAATTTTACTTTTATAAACTGACCTGAGGTTGAAAATTTGTTGCTTTTCCCAGGAAGCACATTTGGAAAATGTAAATTGACTAGGAATTCCTATCATAAAATTTATCTTAAGTTACTTATCTGATGTCTGCCAATATAGATCCCCGCAATAGCTGCTGTCCCACCTGGGCTGTCCCATTTGATCATAACCTATGTACCGAGATTTTCTATGGACTTAGGCTTCCTCCAGCCCTTCAAGAACTCGCAGTGTTGCCAGAGCATACTGTAGCATAGACGCATTCTGTTATTATAATAAAGTCCTTTCTTTGCACATAAAAGACCAGATGCTTACTTGGATTATAATATATGGTCTAATAGAAATATCCCTGGATTACTGGTCAGAATACCTGAGCTCCGCTTTTGAATACACCTAGACATCATTACATGGCTTGGAGAAGCATCCTTATACCTTCGTGCCTTAGTTTCCTCATCTCTAATATGTGAACAAGATTTCCTCTCCTGTTATGAGGATATGGTGAGGAATAAAATGAAAAGTTCTTAAAAGATAGGATACACAGGCTTGTTCTATAACTTCTCTAGAGACTTCAACTTTTGGGAAGATGGAATAAGCATACTTTCCTTTGTTTCTTCCACTGAGTATAACTAAAAACCGTGAGCATTATATATAAAATAATTATTAGATAACTCTGAAAGATATAAGAAGAAAGACTGACAAGAAACCTCAAGACCCAAAGAACAATACAGCAATGAGTTCCCTGGTTTTTTTATTTTTACCTCATATATCCCAAACTGGGTGCTGGAGGAGCCAGTAACCTGGAAATGCGAAAGGGCTCAGACAAAAAAAAAAAAAAAAAAAAGCTGCAACAAAAGTGGGATCTCTCAGCCAAAGAACTAGAAAAGGGGCATCCTAGCAAGACAGAAAACGTTTAGATGATAGCCAGTTTATTCCAGCCAAACACCACAGAAAAAGTGTGGTCCCGCCCTCACCCACACCAGCAAAGGCAAGCGGGGAGCTGAGGTTCTCACACTACTATACTGTAATGAGGTGTCCCAAACCCCTGTGTGGGTGGTGTCAGAAAAGGCTAGGTAGGGAACTGGGACTTCATCTTCACTGGGCAGTAACAAGCTACTCCCTATCCCTGCTGCATTCAAAACATCAATAAACTGAAAAACCTCTAAGCAAGACTGACAAAGAGAAAAGGCACAAATTACCACCATCAGGAATGAAATGGGGATATCACTATAGATCATGCAGACATCGAAACGATAATAAGAGAATAAAACAAACAACTCTATACATACAAATTTGACAACAAATTGGACCAGTTCCTTGAAAAGCACAAACTAGTAAGAAGACCAGACTTAATGGTCTGACTGAGACTGGAGGAACCCTGGAAAGCATGGCACCGGATTCTCTATCAACCCAGAAGTAAAACAATTTCTGACGCCAACTCTTCAGACAGGGATTGGGCTGGACTGTTGGACATAAAGTGATACTCAGGAGGAGAGTGTCTCTTAGCCCAAGTAGATACAAGAGACTGAATGGGCAGCTTCTGTACAGAGGTGAGATGGGAAGGCAGAGAGGGTTAGGAGCTGGTTGAATGGACATGGGGAATCTGAGGTAGAAAGGAGGAGTGTGCTGTCACAGTATGGGGAGAGCAATTAGGGTCACATAACAACGTATGTATAAATTTTTGTATGAGATACTAACTTGAATTGTAAGCTTTCACTTAAAATACAACAAAAAAATTTTTAAAAATAAAAGCAAAAGAGAAGGAAAAAGCACAAACTACCACACCTCACCTAATTAATATAAAATAGATAATTTTAATATCCCTCTATCTATTAATGGAATTGAATTCTTAATTTAAAAATCCCAAAAAAGAAATTTTCAGGCTCATGTGGTTTCACTGTAGAATTCTGCCAAACATTTAAAGAAGAGTTTATACTGATTCTATATAATCTCTTCCAGAAAATGGAAGAGGATATAATACTTCCCAATTCATTTTATGAAGCTAAGATTATCTTGATACCAAAACCAGACACAGTACCAAAAAAAAGAAAATTACCAACTAATATCCCTTATGAATAGAGACACAAAAACCATTAAGAAACCAGAAGAACTAGATGGTGCCTGGCTAACACTATCGACCATTCTAATCAGGGCCACAACAGATGAACCCTGAAAGAATGGGAAAAAATGTGGAACAGAACTTCAAATCCCTTAAAAAAAAAAAAAACAGATGTACTGGACTGGTTGAGACTGGAGGACTCCCAAGACTATTGCCCTGAGATACCCTTCAAACCTTGAACCAAAACTAACCCCCGAGGTCACTTTGTAGCTAAATAACAGATTGGCTCAAAAAATAATGAATATAATCCATAAGTACAGTGCTCTTTTAAAAAATCACCTATATGAGACCAAATGGTCAACAACTACTTTAAAGCAAAGCTGAGAATGTAAGGGGACAGGGAAACTAGATTAATGGAAACAGAACAACCAGAACGGAAATAATGAGAAAGTTCACGCATTGTGAAGAACGTAACCAATTTCACTGAACAACTTGTGTTTAAATTATTGAATGGGAACCTAAATTGCTGTGTAAACTTTCAACAAAAAACACAATAAACTACTATTTTTTTTAAACAGCCATGCCTCTTGAAAAAAATCTTCATATATATAAAAAAATTAACACGACATTAGCAAATAAAATTCAGCAATACATAAAAAGAATTATATACCGTGAGCAAAAGTAGTTTATTCCAGGGAGTGAAGTCTGGTTCAATATTCAAAAATCAATCAGTGTAGTCAACCATATTAACAAGCTAAAAAAGGAAAGTCACATGATCATATCAACCAATGCAGAAAATCATTTGACCAGATTCACCACCCATTCATAATTTGAAAAAAAAAATTATCAGAACAACAGAAATAGATGGGAACTTCCTCTTTTGATAAATAGCATCCACATAAACCCTATATATAAAATTATCCTTAAAGGTGAAATATTGAATATTTTCCAGATGGGAAACAAAGCAAGGGTGCCTGCTATCACCACTCTTATTCAACATACTGATGGAAATTATAGCCATTGCAATGAGGCAAGAAAAGGAAGGCATATTAAGAAAGAAAAAATAAAACAGTCCCAATCAGTAGATCACACACTGTTCTTTAGAGAAAATCCCAAGGAATCTACAAAAGAACTCCTAGAACTAATAAGTGAGTTCAAGGAAGTCAATTATACAAGAGAGACATAAAAAAATAAATCACATCTCTATATACTAGCAAAGGAGCAATGGTGGTGCACTGTTAAAGTGCTAAGCTACTAACCGAAAGGAAGGTAGTTTGAACCCACCAGCTGCTTCATGGGAGAAAGATTTGGCAGTCTGCTTCTGTAAAGATTATAGCCTAGGCTATGCAGCACTGCTCAGCTGGGGAGCCACTTCCCAGGTCCACACCACCACACCAGTGGGCTCCCTGGGGGCATTTTTTTTCTTTTTTGTTTTTCTTCGTTTCTTGGTTTCTTGTCTCTCTCTATCTTCCTTTTTTTCCTTTTTCCAGAATACTTGGCGCCATGTGCAATCTCTGCTCCTTTTTGACAGGCTGTGCAGCACCACTCAGGTAGGGAGCCACTTCCCCAGTGCATACCACCACACTGGTGGGCTTCCTGGGGCACTTTGTTTTCTTTTTTTCTTGTTTCTTAGTTTCTTGTCTCTCTCTACCTTCCCTCTTTTCCTTTCTCCCAAATACCTGGTGCCGTGTGCCATCTCTGCTCCTTCTGGACAGGCTATGCAGCACCACTTGGCCAGGGAGCCACTTCCCCGGTCCATGCTGCCAAGCCAGTGGGCTCCCTTGGAGCTTCTTTTTTCTTTTCTCAGTTTCTTATCTCTCTCTACCATCCTTCCTTTCTTTTCTCCTGAACACCTGGTGCTGTGTGCCATCTCTGCTAACCCTAACCCTAACCCTAACCTTAACCCTAACCTTCTTGACAGGCTATGCAGCACCACTTGGCTGGGGACCTGCATCCAGTGGGCTCCCATGGGGCATTTTTTTTTCCTACTATTTATCTTGGTTTCTTGTCTCTTTCTACCTTCCTTCCTCGCAACCACCTGGCATCTTTTTTTAAATTTTTTTCTCGTATTTGTGACTCTCTCTCTACCTTCCTTCCTTTCCTTTCTCCTGATGACCTAGCAGTGTATGCCATATCTGTCCATTCTTTATGAGATGTGCCACACTATCTGGCTAGAAGGCCAGTGGCACATGGATTCCCCATGTCTGTGTCATTTCAACAGCAGACTCCCTCAACACTTTTTTATTGGCATCAGTTTCTCTCTCCTCTTTCTCTTCTTTCCCACACCCACTTAGCTCCACACAACACATCCTCCCCACTCCCTCCTACCTATCTGTACCGTGCACAGGTCATTGCACCCCTGAGCTGCACAGGTGTGGTCTACCGGAACCTGCCATGCATTGCCCTCTGGCCTCACCCTGTCTGCCCCAGTACATGCCAGAATGACCCATCCCAGCACCTCCCTCTCTGCTAGTCCTGACCTGCTCTGCCATGGCTGAGTGACTGGCCCTGCCCATTGGACAAGGTGGTGAGAAGTATCCTGCCAACACTTAAGCAAACAATAAAGAACACCCAACCCGCCTGTTCAGATATAACTGAATAAAAAAAAAGCAGGATGGAACAAATCTACAATCAATAAACGAAGAAAATAATTCCTGAATGTCCTGAAGACAGCAGACGATATGAAAACTTTTTTTTTTTTTTAAAAAGGACAGGATGGTTCCAGCAGGCGTCCAAAATTAAACACCAGATGACACAGCAGTAGAAGAAAAGGCACTGGAACTACCTGATAGGGAATTCGAAGCTCTAATATTAAAGTATATTCAAGAGATGAAGGAAAAAGCAGACAAAAATGAGGAAAAATAGACAAAATCATGGAAAAGACAGACAAAACAATGGAAGAATTCAGGAAAATAACACAGGAACAAAATGTCAAAATAAACTCACAACCAGAAATCATACAAAAACAGCAGTTAGAAATCCAAAAGATAAACAACAAGATTTCAGAAATGGACAGTGTCATAGAAAGTTTGAGGAGCAGGTTTGAAAAAATGGAAGACAGGATGAGTGAAATTGAAGACAAATCTCTCGATACCACTTTGTTTCAGGAAAAATCAGAGAAAAGAACGAAGAAAAATGAAGAAACCCTGAGAACGATGTGAGATACAATCAAAAGCAAAAGCTAGTGTGTGATCACAGTTCCAGAACAGGAGTAGAAAACGGAAAAGACAGAGAGGATCATTGAAGATTTACTGACAGAAAACTTCCCTAATGTCATGAAAGATGAAAAGCTGGCCATCTGAGAAGCTCAACAAACTCCATATAGGATAGAACCCAAAAGAAAATCACCAAGGCATGTCAAAATCACACTTGCTGAAACCAAACATGAAGAAAGAATCCTGAGAGCAGCTTGAGAAAAAAAAAAAGTCACATACAGAAGGGAAACAATAAGACTAAGCTCTGATTACTCGGCAGAAAACATGCAGGCAAGAAGGCAAAAGAATAACATATATAAAACCTTGAAAGAAAAAAATGCCAAACAAGAATAATATATCTGGCAAAACTCTCACTCGAATATGATGGTAAAGTTAGGACATTTCCAGATAAACAGAAATTAAGGGAATATGTAAAAATCAAACCAAACTTATAAGAATTATTAAAGGGAGTCCTTCGGTTTGAGAACAAACATCAGACAACATCCTGAATCTAGGAAGCAAGATAGCAACAACCAGATACCAACCTAGGAAATGAACTGTCAAGGACTATTCAAAACTAAAAGATTTACAACAGGGAATGAGACAGGTTAATCTGTAAATGACAACAATGACAGAACAACAAAAGACAGAATAAATGGTGTACGTATAGAACTTTCAAATGGAGAGGAAGTCAAGGCGATACCAACTAATAAAAGTCTGGTTCAAACTTAGGAAGATATGGGTAACTTTCAAGGTAACCATAAAGAAAGTTAACAAAACTACTCATCAAAATGAAGAAAAACATAAAGTCTCAGTAAACAAAAATCTACAAAAATAAAAGAAATTTAAAAAAATCCACAAGCAAAAGGAATTTGGCACAGGAGAGTAAGAGGAACAAAGAAAACATCAGCACCACAAAAAAAAGCACTACAAAATGACAGTAATAAACTCACACCTATCAATAATTATACTGAACACAAATGGCCTAAATGCACCCATAAAGAGATGAAGAGTGACAGAATGGATGAAAAAACAGGATCCATCAATATGCTGTCTACAAGAGACACACCTTAGAAAGGATGGAAAAAAATATATCAAGTAAACAGCAACCAAAACAGAGCAGGAGTGGCAACAATAATCTCAGGTTAAATAGACTTTAAAATAAAATGCACCATAAAAGACAAAAAAGGGTATTATATAATGATTAAAGGGACACTCCATCATGAAGACATAACCATAATAAATATCCACACACCCAATGACAGGGTTCCAAAATACATAAAACAAACTCTAACAGCACTGAAAAGAGAAATTGACAGTTCCACAATAATAGCAGAAGACTGTAACACACCACTCTCGTTAAAGGACAGGACATCTAGCGAGAAACTCAACAAAGGTACAGAAGACCTAAAGGCCACAATCATACAACTTGACCTCATAAACATATATAAAACACTCCACCCAACAGCAGCAAATTACATATTATTTTCCAACACACATGGAACGTTCTCCAGAATACACCACATCTTAGGCTACAAAGCAACCTTCAACAAAATCCAAAACATTGAGATGATACAAAGCATCTTCTTTGATTATGCCATCCAAGTAGAAATTAATAACAGGAACAGAAAGAAAAAAAATTAAATACATGGAAACTGAATAACACCCTGCTTAAAAAGCACTGGGTAATAGAAGAAATCAAAGATAGAATCAAAAAAATTCCTAGAATCAAACAAGAATGAAAACACGTCATATCAAAACCTGTGGGACACGGCAAAGACAGTGCTCAGAGGTCAATTTATAGTAATAGATGCACACATCAAAAAAGAAGAAAAGGAAAAAAACAAAACATTAGCTACACAACTTGAACAGATAGAAAGGGAACAGCAAAGGAGGCCCATAACAACCAAAAGAAAAATAGAAAGAATCAACAAGACCAAAAGTTGGTTCTTTGAAAGGATCAACAAAATCAACAAACCACTGGCCAAACTGACAAAAGAAAAACAGGAGAGGAAGAAAATAACCCAAATAAGAAATGAAATGGGGGATATTAAAACAGACTCAACTGAAATAAAAAGGATTATAACAGAGTAGTATGAAAAACTATACTCCAACAAATTTGAAAACCTAGAGGAAGTGGACAAATTTCAAGAAATACATTACCTACTCAAACTAACACAAACTGAAGTTGAAAATATAAACAGACCCATAACAAGAGAAGAGACTGAAAAGATAATATAAACCCCCCACCCCCACCCCCCAAAAAGAAACCTGGCCCAGATGGCTTTAGTGGACAATTCTACCAAATGATTAGAGAAGAGCTTACACCAGTACTACTCAAACTATTTCAGAACATAGAAAAGGAAAGAATATTTCTGAATTCATTCTATAAAGCTACCATAACCATGATACCAAAACCAGGCAAAGACACAACAAAAAAAGAAAATTACAGACCAATATATCTTATAAATATAGATGCAAAAATTCTCAACAAAATTCTAGCTAATAGAATTCAGCATCATATCAAAAAATAATACACCATAACCAAGTGGGATTCATACCTGGTATGCAAGAATGGTTCAACATTAGAAAATCAGTCAACAAAATCCAAAAATAAACATAAATAAAATAAAAGAATCACATGATCATCTCAGTCGATGCAGAAAAGGCATTAGACAAAGTCCAACACCCATTCCTGATGAAATTTCTCAATAAAATAGGTATAGGAGGGAAATGCCTCAACATAATAAAAGACATCTATACAAAACCAACAGCCAACATAATTTTTTTATTGCTTTAAGTGAAGGTTTATAGAACAAATAGTTTCTAATTAAACAGTCAGTACACATATTGTTTTATGACATCGGTTAACAACCCCACGACATGTCAACACTCTCCCTTCTTGACC
>NW_004444004.1:2561872-2571800 GCF_000243295.1 Trichechus manatus latirostris | reverse complement strand
GATTAGTTTTTCCATCTCTTTAAAGAATGCTGTTGGTATTTGGGTTGGGCTTGCATTGTATTTGTAGATTGCTTTGGGTAGAATTGACATTTTCACAATGTTGAGTTTACCTATCCATTAATGTGGTATGTTTTTCCATTTATGTAGGTCTCTCTTGATTTCTTGCAATAGTGTTTTGTAGTTTTCTTTGTATAGGTCTTTTACATCCTTTTAGATTTATTCCTAAGCATTTTAATTTTGTAGGCGCTATTATAAATGGTATTGTTTTCCTGATTTCCTTTTCATTGTTCTCTTTATTGGTGTATAGGAATCCAAATGATTTTTGTATGTTTATCTTGTATCCTGCTACTCTGCTGAATCTATTAGTTCCAGTAGTTTTCTTATGGAGTCTTTTGGGTTTTCTATGTATAGTATATCATCCGCAAATAGGGACAGTTTAACTTCTTTATTACTGATTTGGATACCCTTTATTTATTTTTCTTGCCTTATTGCTCTAGCTAGGACTTCCAGCACAATGTTAAATAGGAATGGTGATAAAGGGCTATCTTGTCTTCAGTTCTCAAGGGGAATGTTTTCAGCCTCTTTCCATTAAGAATGATGTTGGCTGTTGGTTTTGTATAGATGCCCTCTATTATGTTAAGGAGTTTCCCTTCTGTATTTTACTGAGAGTTTTTACCAGGAATGAGTGTTGGACTTTGTCAAATGCCTTTTCTGCACTGATTGAGATGATCATGTGATTGTTTTATTTTAGTTATGTGGTGGATTACATGGATTGATTTTCGAATGTTGAACCATCCTTGCATACCCAGTATGAATCCCACTTGGTTGCGGTGTATTTTTTTTTATATGATGCTGAATTTCTATGGGCTAGAATTTTGTTGAGAATTTCTGCATCTATATTCATGAGAGACATTGGTCTGTAATTTTCTTTTTTGTGCGTCTTTGCTTGTTTTGGGTATCAGGGTTATGCTGGCTTCATAGAATGAATTTGGAAGTACCCCTTCCTTTTCTATGTTCTGAAATAGCTTGAGTAGTACTGGTACAAGCTCTTTTCTGAATGTTTGATAGAATCCTCCAGTGAAGCCATCTGGGCCAGGGCGTTTTTTTGTTCCAAGTTTTTTTTACTACCTTTTCAATCTTTTCTCTTTTTATGGGTCTGTTCAGATTTTTAACATCACTTTGTGTTAGTTTGGGTAGGTAGTGTGTTTCTAGGAATTTGTCATTTCCTGTAGGTTTTCATATTTGTTGTAGTATATTTTTTCACAGTACTCTGTTATGATACCTTTTATTTCTGTTGGGTCTGTTGTAACGTCCCCCATTTCATTTCTTATTTGGGTTATTTGCATCCTCTCCTGTTTTTCTTTTGTCAGTTTGGCCAGTGGTTTATTGATTTTGTTGATCCTTTCAAAGAACTTTTCATCTTGTTGATTCTTTCTATTGTTTTCCTATTCTCTATTTCATTTATTTCCACTCTGATCTTGACTATTTCCTTTCTTCTAGTGGCTATGGGCTTCGTTTGCAGTTCATTTTGTATTTGTTCAAGTTGAATAGCTAATGTTTTGATTTTGTCTCTTTCTTCTTTCTAGATGTGTGCATCTAGTGGTATAAACTGACCTCTGAGCACTGCCTTTGCTGTGTCCCAAAGGTTTTGGTATGATGTGTTTTCATTCTCGTTTGATTCTAGGAATTTTTTAATTCCATCTTTGATTTTTTCTATTATCCAGTGGTTTTTAAGCAGGATGTTATTCAGTTTCCATGTATTTGATTTTGTTTTCCCTGCTCTTCCTGTTATTAATTTCTACTTTTATGGCATTGTGATCAAACAAGTTACTTTGTATTATCTCAGTGTTTTGGATTTTGTTGAGGGTTGCTTTGTGGCCTAAGATGTGGTCTATTCTGTAAAATGTTCCATGTGCGTTGGAAAAGAATGTGTACTTTGCTGCTGCTGGGTGAAGTGTCCTGTACATGTCTATGACGTCAACTTGGTTGATTGTGGCCTTTAGATATTCTGTATTTTTTTGAGTTTCTTTCTAGATGCTCTGTCCTTTACCAAGAGTGGTGTGTTGAAATCTACTATTATTGTGGAACTGTCAATTTCTCTTTTCAGTGTTGTTAGAGATTTCTTTATGTATTTTGGAGCCCTGTCATTGGGTGCATAGATATTTATTATGGTTATGTCTTCACGATGGAGTGTCCCTTTGATCATTATATAATGTCCTTCTTTGTTTTTTATGGTGGATTTTGTTTTAAAGTCTATTTTATCTGAGATTAGTATTGTCACTCCTGCTCTTTTTTGGTTGCTGTTTGCTGGATGTATATATTTTGTCCATCCTTTTGATTTTTAATAAATTTGTATCTTTGTTTCTAAGGTATGTCTCTTGTAGACAGCATATTGATGGTTCCTGGATTTTTTTATCCATTTTGTCACTCTCTGTCTCTTTATGGGTAATTTTAAGCCATTTACATTCAGTGTAATTATTGATAGTCATGAGTTTATTGCTGTCATTTTGTGGTGCTGACATTTTCTTTGTTCTTCTTACTCTCCTGTGCTGAATTACTTTTGTTTGCAGATTTTTCTTTCATCTTTGTAGAATTTGTGTTTACTGAGACTTTATGTTTTTCTTTATTTTGATGAATAAGTTTGTTAACTTTATTTGTGTTTACCTTGAAATTCATCCCTATCTTCTTAAGTTTGAACCAGTCTTTTATTGCTTGAGATCGCCTTGACTTCCTCTCCATTTGAAAGTTCTACACCTACACCATTTATTCCCTCTTTTATTGTTCTGATGTTAATGTGATTTACAGATTGACCTTTCTGGTTCCCTATTGTAAATTTTTTATTTTTGTTTTGTCCTTGAGAGTTCATTACCTAGGTTGGTATCTGGCTGATGTGGTCTTGTGTCCCAGATTCGGGCTGTTTTCTGAGGTTGTTGGTTCTCTAACCGAAGGACTCCCTTTAATAATTCTTGTAAGTTTGGTTTGGTTTTTACATATTCCTTTAATTTCTGTTTACTGGAAATGTCCTAATTTCACTATCATATCTGAGTGAGAGTTTTGCAGAGTATATTATTCTTGGTTGGCAATTTTTTTCTTTCACAGTTTTACATATGTCATCTCATTGCCTTCCTGCCTGCATGGTTTCTGCCAAGTAATCAGAGCTCAGTCTTATTGTTTCCCCTCTGTATGTGACTTTGCATTTTTCTCGAGCTGCTCTCAGGATTCTTTGTCTTTGGTTTTAGCGAGTGTGATTGTGATAAGTCTTTGTGTTTTTCTTTTGGGGTCTGTCCTATATGAGGTTTGTTGAGCTTCTTGGATGGTCAGCTTTTCACCTCTCATGATATTAGAGAAGTTTTCTGTCAGTAAATCTTCAATGATCCTGTCTGTGTTATCCGTTTTCTCCCCGTTCTGGAACTCTGACCACATGCAGATTTTTGCCTTTGATTGTATCTCACATCATTCTCAAGGTTTCTTCCTTTTTCTTCATTCTTTTCTCTGATTTTTCCTCAAACAAATTGGTATCCAAGGATTTGTCTTCAATTTCGCTGATCCTCTCTTCCATTGTTTCAAATTTGCTCCTACAACTTTCTATGGCACTGTCCGTTTCTGAAATCTTGTTGTTTATCTTTGAATATCTAATTGCTATTTTTGTATGATTTCTAGTTGTGAGTTTATTTTGACATTTTGTTCCTGCATTATTTTCTTGAATCTTCCACTGTTTTTTCTGTCCATTTTCCATAATTTTGTCTCTATTTTCCATGACTTTATCTGTTTTTTCCTCCATTTTCCTTCATCTCTTGGAGGGCCGTGAATATTAGAGATCTGAATTTCCTATCAGGTAGTTCCAGTATCTTTTCTTCTACTGGAAGGTCATCTGGTGTTTTATTTCAGACACTTTCTGGAGCCATCCTGTCCTGTTTTTTTATGTTTTGACATTGTCTCCTGTCTTTGGGATATTCAGGAATTATTTTCTTCGTTTATTGATTGTAGATTTGTTTGTTTCATCTTGCTTTTTTGTTTTATTTGGTTATGTCTGGACAGGCGGGCTGAGCATTCTTTGTTGTTTGCTTGGCTGTGGACACGATACTTCTCACCACCTTGTCCAGGTGGGCAGGGCCGGTTGCTCAGCTATGGTGCAGCAGGGCAGGTCCAGCAAAGGGGGAGGGATGGGGATGGGTCGTTTGTGGCAGGTACTGGGGCTGACAGGGTGGGGCCAGGGGGCGGTGCAGGGCAGGGTCTGGTGGTCTGCACCTGTGTAGCTCAGGGTTGTGGCACTCAGTGTGCAGTGCAGTTAGGCAGGAGGGAATGGGGAGGATGTGATGTGTGGAGAAAGGAAAGAAGGTAGAGAGAGTTAAGAAACCAAGAAAAAAGAAAAAAATGCTCTGAGGGTGCCCCCTGATGTGGCAGCGGGGATGGGGGAAGTGTCTCCCCAGCCAAGCAGCGTGGCACAGCCTGTCAGAAAGCAGCAGAAATGGCACCTAGAGAAAGGAAGGAAGGTAGAGAGATTCTGATTAAACCCCCTTTGTCAATAAACTGGGACCCCCAAGGGCTACACCCTCAGTGTAAAGGAGAACTGGACTTGCCCTTCCACAGACTTGCAACCCAGTTCATGAGTGGTTCTGGAAATCTCAAGCCATGAATGTAGATTAACATGTCCTCAAACTGGTAATGTGCCCTGATGCCTGGCATAACAAACAAAATATTCTCTGGGTAAGAGTCCTAGATGTTGACTTATTCTCATTAATAATTATTAAAATATAATGGTTGGCCTACAGTCAAAGGCAATCAGACACACATGAAAACAATACACCATATGGATGAACCAGGAGAAACAAATACTTCAGATTTTGGATTTATCAGCCACAGAATATGTTTACTATGCTTAAAGAACTAAACAATAACAAGCATGAATATGTGTGTACAGAACATGAAACTATAAAAAGTGACACCGCAGATATGAAAAAGAACTAGATATAACTTCTGGAACTGAAATATTAAAATTAAATCTCTGGCAGTTATAACAGCATATTAGACACAGCTGACGAGAATTTGAAAAACTTTAAGTCAAAATAAAGTACCCAGAATACAGCACAGAGAGCAAAATGAGGGAATATAGAGAAGAGACAGAGAATACAGTGAGAAAAATTTACATATGTTTAATTGGAACCCAAAAGGCAAGAAGGAAGAAAATGGTGCAGAGAGAATAATATTTGAGGAGATAATCGTTGACAATTTTCCTAAAATAATGAAAAAAAGAAAACAAAACCAAACTCAATCTATAGATTTAAAATGCCCAAGAAATATTAAGCAATATTAATGAAAGGAAAGCTCCACCTGTAAACATCATAGTGAAACTGCAATAAAACAAAGACAGAGAGACAATCTTAAAGCAGCTTGAATAAAAATGGCAGGTTACCTTCAAAGGAGCAAATTAGACTGACAGCTGATGCCTTAAAAGCAACAAAGGAAGGCAGAAGACAGTGGAATGATAACTTCAATTAGCTTAACTATAACTGCCTACCTAGAAATGTGTAGACAGCAAAAACATCATTTAAAAATAAAGGTAAAATAAAGACTTTTTCAAACAAACAAAAACTAAGATCTCCATTAGTAAATCTGAAGTAGAATTAAAAGTATTCTAATACATCTACTTCAGGAAAAAAGGAAGAAGAAATTAAGAACCAAAAAAGGGGTAAACATATGAGTAAACTAAAGTTAACACTGGCTGTGGCACAATAATTCCTTGTAGGCTTTTAACAATACAGAATTAAATACAGCAACAATAACATAGAAATCTGGAGGTGGATAAATGGAGTTAAATTCTAAAAAATAACAGAAGATAAGTTTGTACAAGACGATTGAGGCCATATTATTAAGAGCATTAAATGGCAAAATAACAAGTTATGGTTTCAATGAAAAGACAATAGATTTAGGCATTTAATGATATAATGAGAATGGTATATTAAGAAGATACATTTTGGACTTCTGCTTAGATAGTTTAGAGGAAAGAAAGGCAAGAACAGATTGACCAGCACAGTAAACAAGGTGTGAAATAGTAAGGACCATAACTACAGCAGTGGCAATGGAGAGTAAAAGGCAAATATGATGCAAGAATAATTGTGAAGGGAGAACAGGCAGGACTTTGTGACTGATTATATACAGAAGGCTGACAGACAGAAGTCAAGGATAATCCTGAGGTTTCACAATCAGAAAACTGGGAAAATAATTGTCTGTTAACAGGAATAGTTAAGTCAAAAGAAAAGTCATTTTTGCAGGAAGAGTAGGAAAGGTAGTGAACTTATTTCAAGATATATTGAGTTTAGGTGAAATAACCAAGTGGAAATATCCAGCAAGGAGTTGCAGATGAAAGACAGGAGCTTGGAGAAATACTGAAGCCTGGTGAAAGATTTGGGAGTCATGCACATTTTGGTGGCATTTGAAGCAGCATGAGAGGATGTATACACAGAGAAAAACAGAGCAAAAGACTGAACCAGAGCACATACACTTGGGAAATAAGATTATGAAGGAGATCCAACAAAAACAACAGAAAAGGAGAAAGTGATGGTGAGAGAGGTAGGACAAGAACAGTACAGTGTACTGTGTCATGGAAACCAAGATAACAAAATTTCACAAAAGAGAGGATGATGTACATTAAGAGTTACAAGCAGCTAGAGGTCAAGGAAAAGAGCGTCAGAGAAGAGGCCTCTGAAGTATCACATGTTCTCTTGACACTTTCTCATCAGCCTTATCCTTAACGAAGGAAAAGAAGTCTTTTCTGAAATTCTAAGAAAACAGAAAATGGATTATAAATCATTTGCAGGTCATTTTCATTTACAGTCTAAATCCAGCCTTCTTCAAGTTTTTTTGTGGTGAGGCATTATTATGTTTCTCAACCAAACCATGAGGGAAGGCTGCTGCTGAAATCAGAAGATACAAAAGTCTCTGAGAGTTACCCAGAATCTACCAGGAAAGAAAAGGGGAAGGTAGAATGGTATCAGGAGCCCTGGTGGTGTTAATTGAAAGGTTGGCAGTTCCAGCCCAGCCAGCAGTTCCACAGGAGAAAGACCTGGCAATCTGCTTTCTCTATGAGTTGAAAATCTACTCAACGGCACTCAGCAACAACAAGCATGATACCAGCATTTTAGGCAGTGAGTATGGGAGCATTCTGACCCACCTGTCAGCCAGGCTGGATTTTGCAACAAAACACTAGGGTTACCTGGACAATAGACAATACTTTCAAAATAAATTTCTACGTGATTTTTGTCGCAGTTGGAATTAAAACTCTACATTTGTACAACCCACTAAAAGCATCAACACTGAGTGCAATAAAGCACATGCCTCAATTGTCATGCAAATTTCATTAGTCTTCCACAGTTTCCTTTCATTATTTTTCCCCACTGATCCAGGTCACGCAGAGTTTCTGATTATGATTAAATGCCACAAAGCTATATTGGGTCCTGGCTTCCATTTTAACATTAATTTTACTCAAATTTCACTCATAAAATGAAAGAGCTGAATTATTGATATGTCATATTTATTATACCAGGCCCCAAATTTCTGTACTCTAGACACTTTAGCTATCTGTACATAATTTTTCTAGTGTACAGATATGACCATGCTATAGACTCATCTCTACCCACCACTTGCCCTGCTGGAGAGAGATGGCCAGTTAGAACCATTTCTCTTCATCCTCGTCCATCTCTCACCTACCCTAATCACATGATACCATTGCTAACCTCAGACAAATTCTTACCTTCTGGTCTCATCTCCCTTCAGCTGTTTGGCAACTGCTGCAGATTTCTGTTTATGGCATTATTACCATCTCTGTTTACTCTCATTCTGCAGGATGCCTGCAGTCACAGGAGCTGGAAAGGTAGGATGCTTGAAGGTTTACTCTTCACACTCAGGCTCAACTATCAGGAAATCTTTCACCAAAACATTCCATTGAAATCATCACCTCCAGAGAGAGATCAGGGTAGATTTACAAACACAGAGGAAGAACAACTAGACTTGCTGGGTGATTTATATCAGTCCCAAAGATAAAGCTATTCAATTTTCATGTAAAGTGAGCAAAAGGGAGGAGTCAGGAGGCAGGGCCAAGATGGTAGAGTAGTCAGATACTTCCTGTGGTCCCTCTAACAACAAAGACAAAAAAAAAAAAAACCCACAAGTGAATCAATTATATATGACAATCTGGGGGCCCTGAATATCAAAGGCAAAGTTGAGGAACTGGACTGAGTGGCAGGGGGAGGGAGAGATGGTTCAGAAGCAGCAAAGATTTGCCAGACCTGACCCGGCAGGAGCCAGCACCTTTCAGGCCAGTTAGGCTGGCGTGTGCAGTGAGGCAAGCAGTGGTGCTTGTGATGCGTTTTCCACACTGGGAGAGACCAAGCAGTGGAGAGTCTGCTCATGCCTCCAGAACCAGTGAAAAGCGGTACTCAATTGGCAAAAGATAAGTACACGTGTCTGACTTACCACGCAGATCAAAAAACATCCCCTTTGGGAAAAACCTCTTTCCCATTTACCTGCCCCCTCCCTGCTCTGCACCAGTCCCAGACTGGCTTCAGTAATTGCTGAGTCCCTTGGGCTGGAGGTATGACCCATCACGTGCCCTGAGCCATTCTCCCAACCTTGGAGAGGGAACAAATTAACAAACAGGAAAAAATAATCTGTTGGCTCCCCTAAGCCGGGAACTCAGGGTAGGCACAGCTCCTTTGCCTAGGCACAGGCATAAGGGGTCCCTGGACTTTGAATGCCTTTCACCCCTGCATAGACCTGTGTGGTCCCATTTCAACAGCATAGACCCTCATTACCTCAGTACAACAGGGTATATACCTGAAGCCTAACTTCAACTGTATCAGCTATATGGTGAAATGGCAGGTTCGTGACATTTGACACTGCTTTGCCCATTAAGCAGGGTCCTCACCTACTCACATCTGGGGCCTGAGGACTGGTTGCTCCACCCACACCACCTAGCCACCCACAACAGGGGTCCAGAAATAAGTGGTGCCTCCCAGTCCTTACAGTCAACAGCATTGGGTGCTCCTAGTCCAGCTGCAAAACCCACCCACCTATGTGCTCTAAGGAACAGTGACATGCTTTCCTCCCAGACACTCAGGGGCAGCTGTCAGCCCCCTGCCTTGCTCAGCACGTGACCCCCTACTGCAGCCAGATACCTCTGCCTACACCAATCACCCCTGCCTGTCTAGGACTGTAGGTGAGCGCCGGCACTACGCACTTGGTGACCGACTACCTGGACACCTGAGCTGAATCCATACGAGAAAAGTAAACAGACTCCTGGGCTCACATATCTAGTAACAGATCTCACCACCTGGGGACAGAATGTTAGGGCTTCAAAGGCGCCAATAATCAAACTAGCTCAGACGAGCAGCCTATTCGGGCATATCAAAACAAAACAAAGAAGCTAGGACACAGTAAGCAAACATAAAATAAATAAATATAATAACTTCTCAATGGCTCAGAGACACCATTCAATATCAAATCACATAAACAGGCAGACCATGATGGCTTCAGCAAGCTCCCAAAACAAAGAATCAAGAAATTTTCTGGCGGAAGAGAACTTCTTGGAACTACCAGAGGTAGAATACAAAAGATTAATATACAGAACTCTTTGAGAGATCAGGAAGGAAATCATACAAAATGCAGAACAAACCAAGGAACACACAGACAAAGCAAGAGAGGAACTTAAGAAGATTATAGAAGAGCACAATGACAAATTTAACAGGCTGCAAGAATCCATAGAGAGACAGCAATCAGAAATCCAGAAGATTAACAATAAAGAGAATTAGACAACTCAATAGAAAGTCATAGGACTAGAATTGAGGCAATGGAAGTCAGAATTAGTGAGATTGAAGATAAAGCACTTGACACCAACTTATTTGAGGAAAAATCAGATAAAAGAATTTTTAAA
>NW_004444004.1:2518734-2561772 GCF_000243295.1 Trichechus manatus latirostris | reverse complement strand
GGGGGGATAATAGAAAATACAGAGAAATTGTTGAAGATTAGTTGGCAGAAAACTTCCCTGATATCACAAAAGATGAGAAGATACCTATCCAAGAAGTTTATCAGATTAACTTATTAATTTAACAATGACAACATTGATACTAGTAGCTAAAATTTATTGAGCACTACTAACTTACTATATGCCAGGCACTATTCCTAGTGCTTTACATGTATGACCCTGTTGCTGTTGAGTCAGTTCAAACTCACAGCAACCCTACAGGACAGAGTAGAACTGCCTCAGTGGTGTGCAAGGAGCAGCTGGTGGATTCGAACCACCGACCTTTTGGTTAGCAGCCGTAGCACGAGGAAATATTACACTTTATGAGCGCCAAATAAGTACAGCAGAAGGTACTGTGAAAGGCACAAGATAAATAAAACACAGCTCTTGTTTTTGCCACACAAAATTAAGCACCTACAATCTAAATTGTAGAATATAAAATGAAAATTTCTATATGGCAAAACGCAAGTTAAAAGACAAGACAAAAAACCAACCAGGAAAAATATTTGAAACATGTATGACAAAGGGTTAATATCCTTAATACAAAGATAATTCTTTTAAAATGTTCTACATCTCACTTTGGTGTGTTGCGTCTGAGGTCTTAAAAGCTTGTGAGCAGCCATCTAAGATACATCTATTGGTGCCATCCCACTCGTAGCAAAGGAGAATGAAGAAAACCAAAGACACAAGGAAAATACTAGCCCAAAGGACTAAAGGACCAAATGAACCAGAGACTTCACCAGCCTGAGACCTGAAGAACTAGATGGTGCCTGGCTACCACAAATGACTGTCCTGACAGCGAACACAACACAGACTCCAGGACAGGGCAGGAGTAAAATGTAGAACAGAATTCAAATTCATGTAAAAAAAAACAGACTTAATGGTCTGACAGAGACTGGAGGAACCCCCAAAACTATGGCCCCCGGATGCTCTGTTAACCCAGAACTGAAACCAGTCCCGAAGCCAACTCTTCAGACAAAGATTAGACAGGACTATACAACAAAAAATAATACACGTGAGGAATGTGCTTCTTAGTTCAATCAGATATATGAGAACAAAAGGGCCGCTCCTATCCAAAAGCAGGATGAGAAGGCAGGAAGGAACAGGATGAATGGACATCGGGAACCAAGGGTGGAAAGGGGGAACATGCTGTCACATTGTGGGGACTGCAACCAATGTCACAAAAAAAATTTGTATAAATTTTTGAATGAGAAATTAACTTGAGCTGTAAACTTTCATTCACCTAAAGCACAAAAATAAAAATTAAAAAAAAGTTATACTGTGGCAAAAAAGAAAAAAAAAGATAATTCTTTTAAATAAGTAAAAAGAACACCTTAATAGAAAAATGGACAAGCATGCGAATAGAAAACTCACAAAAGAAGAAATACAAATGGACAATAAACATACTGAAAATATAGAACATAGTATTCAAGGAAATTTATTTAAAATACCTATGAAATAATCACTTCTCACACCAGATTAGCCAAGGAACAATGAAAATACTCAGTGATGACTGAGTGTGGAGAAATAGGCACTCAAATATATTTTTTATGGGAGTTTAAGATGCTGTAAACTTTTCTGGAAGGGTATTTGGCAATAGATACCAAAAGCCCTAAAAAGAAAAAAAAAGTCCTTTGACCTAGATATCACTTACCATAATTTTTATAAGAAAATAAGACAAATTTGTGAGGATGCATGTATGCACAAGGATGTTGTCTTAGTTATCTAGTGCTGCTATAACAGAAATACCACAAGTGGATGGCTTTAACAAACAGAAATTTATTCTCTCATAGTTTAGGAGGCTAGAAGTCCAAATTCAGGATGTTAGCTGTAGGGGAAGGCTCTCTCTGTCGGTTCTTGGGGAAGGTCCTTATCTCTTCAGCTTCTGCTTCCTGGTTCCTTGGAGATCTCCATGTGTCTTGGCATCAATCTTCCCCAGGGTCTAGGAGGTTCTCAGCACAGGGACCCCAGGTCCAAAGGACGCACTCTGCTCCTGGCTCTTCTTTCTTGGTGGTAGTGAGGTCCCTCTTCTCTCTGCTCGCTTCTCTCTTGTAAAATAAAAGATGTGACTCAAGCCAACGGTGCAACTTAAGTAAGGATATAACTTGAGTAAGAATGTGATTTGAGTCACACTCTCTTGTAAGGCTGTGACTCAAGATACACCCCACACTGATCCTGCCTCATTAATATATAGAAGTCAGGATTTACAACACATTGCAAAATGGAGGATAATTTTATCAGATCACAAAATGGAGAACAATGACACTATAATGGGAATCATGGCCTAACCAAGTTGACACATATTTTGGGGGGACACAATTCAATCCATGACAGATGTTCACCTGGTTTTGCATATAATATTGAAATATTGTAGACGATTTAAATGTCAACAATAGGGGAACAATTGTATACAATGTAGTACATACATACAATGGAATACTATGTAGCCATCAAAAAGATTATCAATTTATATTTATTGGAACAAACAGATATTCTTCATGAATAAACTGAAAATCAAATTCAAAATAATATTTATTGTATGATTCTACGTGTATAAAATTTACATCCATCTCTATGCATGTGCATAGAAAACAGCCCAGAAGGTATTCACCTACGTGCTAACAGTGGTTGATGTTGTTTTGTTTTTTCATTTTTTAAGTTAACTCAACTAGAAGTATAATTTGCTTAAAATAAAATATATAGATTTTAAGTGAAAAGTTCAAGGAGTTTTTTTATTCCCTTTTACCAGCTTTATAGAGGTATAATTAACATGTAATAAACTGCACATTTTTAAATTGTACTATTTGATCACTTTGAGGATATGTGTAAACCAGTTGCCGTGGAGTCGATTCCGATGCATGGTAACCCCATGTGTGTCAGAGTAGAACTGTGCTTCATAGGGTTTTCACTGGCTGATTGTCAGGTCTTTCTTCAGAGGCACCTCTGGGTAAATTTAAACCTCCAATCCTTCAATTAGCAGCTAAGCAGGTTAATCATTTGCACCACTAAGGGACTCCTGACATATGTATACATTTATGAAACCATCATCACAATCAACATTATGAACTCATCGATCACTCCAAAATTTCCTTATGCGTCTTTATAATCAACCCATTCTACCCCTCCTGCCTTTCCACCACCATCCCAACAACTTCTGCATTCTGTAACTATAGATTAGATTTTCCAGAATTCTAGAATTTTATATCAATGCACTTTTTTTGATCTGTCTTCTTTCACTAAGCATAATTATTTGAGATTCATCCATGATATCGGGGAATCAGTAGTTCATTCCTTTTTTTTTGGCTGAGTAGTATTCTATTATATGGATAAGCCACAATTTGTTTACCCATTTCCCTGTTGATGCACAGACTATTTCCAGTTTTTATCTATTACAAATAAAGCAGCTATAAAAATTTATATACAAGTCTTTATAGGGACATATGCTTTCATTTTTCTTGGGTAAATGTGTAGGAGAGAAATAGCCGGGTCCATATGGTAGATGTGGAAGGAGCCCTGGTGGCACAGTGGTTAAAGCACTCGACCACAACCTGAAAGGTCGCTGATTGGAAACCACTAGTGGCTCTGAGGGAGAAAGATGTGGTAGTCTGCTTCCATAGAGATTTACAGCCTTGGAAAACCTATGGGGTTGCTGTGAGTCGGAATACACTTGATGGCAGTGGGTTTGGTTTTAGTAATATGGTAGGTGTATGTTTACCTGTTTACGAAAACTGCCAAACTATTTTTCAAAGTGGTTGTGCCATTTTATAATACCACTAGCAATGTATGAGAGTTCCAGTTGCTTGTATTTTCACCAACACTTGGTATTGTCAGTGTTTCTGATTTTAGCCATTCTAGCATGTGTGTAGTGGAAACTCAGTATGGTTTTAATTTTTATCTTCCTAGTGATTAATAATATTGGACATCTTTTCATCAGCTTATTTACTATCCATATATCTTTCTTGGTGAAATATATATTTAAATCTTTTGCCCATTTTATTATTTGATTCTTTGTTGTCTTATTATTGAATTTTGTGAGTTCTTTATATATTCAGGATACAAGTCCTATATCAGATACATGCTTTAGAAATATTTTCTCCCAGTCTGTGGCTTGATTTGCATTCTATGAATGATGTCTTTTGAACAGCAGATGTTCTTAATTTTAATGAAGTAAAATTTATCATTTTTTTCTTTCATAGATCATGATTTTGATGTCATATCTTTAAAAAATTTGCATAATCACAGGTGAAAAAGATTTTATCTCCTATGTCTTCTAGGAGTTTTATAATTTTAGGTTTTATATTTAGGACTATAATCCATTTTCAGTTAGTTTTTACATAGAGTGTGAGGTATGGACTGAGGCTTTTTTTTTAAATATGGATTTCCAATTGTTCCAACACCATTTGTTGAAAAGACTATCTAAACACTATCTTTTCTTCATGAAATTGTCTTTGCATCTTGTCAATAATCAGTTAACCCTATATGTGTGACCCTATTTCTGTGCTCTGTATTCTCTTACATTGATCTATTTGTCTGTCTTGATTATTACAGCTTTTTAGTAATTCTTAAAAATAGGTAGTATTAGCCCTCCATCTTTGTTCTTATTTTGTCAAAGTTGTTTTGGTTATTTTAAGTTCTCTGTATTTCCAGCTCCAGGAAAAGCCAGCTCTTTGTTTCATTTATTTTACAATTTTTATAGATTTCTGCTCTTATCTTTATTATTTCCTTCCTTCTGCTTGCTTTGAGTTTATTTTGCTCTTATTTTCTAATTTCTTGAGGTGGGAGTTATGATTATTGATTTGAGATATTTCCTTTTTTCTAATGTAAGTACTTAGTGCTATAAATATCCTTGTCTGCACTACTTTTGATATATTTCACAAATTTTGACATGTTATATTTTCATTTTCGTTCAATTCAATGTATCTTTTATTTCCCTTGAGACTTACTATATGGATTATTTAGAATTGCAAGTCACAAACTTGCAAACTGTCATGCATCTGTCAGTTTGTTGTGCTGTGGTGGCTTGTGTGTTGCTGAGATACTGGAAGCTTTGCCACCAGTATTCAAATACCACAGTGTCACCCATGGTGGACAGGTTTCTGCATAGCTTCCAGACTAAGACAGACTAGGAAAAAAGACCTGGAATTTTACTTCTGAAAAAATTGGCCAGTGAAAACCTTATGAATAGCAGTGGAACATTGTCTGATATAGTGCCAGAAGATGAGCCCCTCAGGTTGTAAGGTGCTCAAAATACAACTGGAGAAGAGCTGCCTCCTCAAAGTAGAGTCGACATTAATGATTTGGATGGAGTAAAGTTTTTGGGACCTTCATTTGCTGAGATGGCACGATTCAAAATGAGAAGAAACAGTGGCAAACATGCATTAATAATTGGAACGTGGAATGAACAAATATGAATCCAGGAAAACTGAGTCATCAAAAATGAAATGGAATGCATAAAGATTGATATCCTAGGCATTAGTGAGCTGAAATGGACTGTTATTGGCCATTTTGAATAAGACAATCATATAGTCTACTATGCCGGGAATGACAAATCGAAGAGGAATGGCATCGCGTTCATCATCAAAAAGAACATTTCAAGATCTATCCTGAAATACAATGCTGTCAGTCATAGGATAATATCCCAAGGAAGACCAGTTAATATGACTATTATTCAAATTTACCTACCAACTACTAAGGCCAAAGATGAAGAAATTGAAGATTTTTTACCAACTTCTGCAGTCTGAAATTGATCAAATATGCAGTCAAGACTCATTGATAATTACTGGTAATCAGAATACAAAAGTTGGAAACAAAGAAGAAGGATCGGTAGTTGTAAAATATGGTCTTGGTGACAGAAACGATGCTGGAGATCGCATGATAAAATTTTGCAAGATCAATGACTTCTTCATTGCAAATACCTTTTTTCAACAACATAAATGGTGACCATACACGTGGATCTCATTGGATGGAAAACAGGAATCAAATCAACGACATCTGTGGAAAGAGACAATAGAAAAGCTCGGTATCATCAGCCAGAACAAGGCCAGGGGCCAACTGCAGGACAGACCGTCAACTGCTCATGTGAAAGTTCAAAGGGAAGCTGAAGTCCACGAGAGCCAAAGTACAACCTTGAGTATATCTCACCTGAATTTGGAGACCATCTCAAGAATAGATTTGATGCACTGAACACTAATGACCGAAGACCAAACGAGTTGTGGTAAGACATCAAGGACAACATACATGAAGAAAGCAAAAGGTCATTTAAAAGACAGGAAACAAAGAAAAGACCAAAATGAATGTCAGAAGAGACTCTGAAACTTGCTCTTGAATGTAGCTAAAGCAAATGGAAGAAATGATGAAGTAAAAGAGCTGAACAGAAGATTTCAAAGGGCAGCTCGAAAAGACAAAGTAAAATATTATAATGAAATGTGCAAAGACCTGGAGTTAGAAAACCAAAAGAGAAGAACATGTTTGCCATTTCTCAAGCTGAAAGAAGTGAAGAAAAAATTCAAGCCTCGAGTTGCAATTTTGAAGGATTCTATGGGCAAAATAGTGAATGATGCAGGAAGCATCAAAAGCAGATAAAGTAATACACAGAGTCACTGTACCAAAAAGAATTGGTTGATGTTCAACAATTTCAGGAGGTAGCATATGATCAAGATCCGATGGTACTCAAGGAAGAAGTCCAGGCTGCACTGAAGGTACTGGCAAAAAACAAGGCTCCAGGAACTGATGGAATACCAGTTGAGATGTTTCAACAAAGGGATGCAGCGTTGGAGGTGCTCACTGGTCTATGCCAAGAAATTTGGAAGACAGCTACCCGGCCAACCAACTGAAAGAGATCCATATGTGTGCCCATTCCAAAGAAAGGTGATCCAACCAAATGCAGAAATTATCGAACAATATCATTAATATCACACGCAAGTAAAATTTTACTGAAGATCTTTCAAAAGTGGTTGCAGCAGTACATCAACAGGGAACTGCCAGAAATCCAAGCCAGATTCAGAAGAGGGCATGGAACGAGGGATATCATTGCTGATGTCAGATGGATCCTGGCTGAAAGTAGAGAATACCAGAAAGATGTTTTCCTGTGTTTTATTGACTATGCAAAGGCATTCGACTGTTTGGATCATAACAAATTATGGACAACATTGTGAAGAATAGGAATTCCAGAACACTTAATTGTGTTCATGAGGAACCTGTACATAGACCAAGAGGCAGTTGTTCAAACAGAACAGGGAGATACCACATGATTTAAAATCAAGAAAGGTGTGTGTAAGGGTTGCATCCCTTCACCATACTTATTCAATCTGTACGCTGAGCAAATAATCTGAGAAACTGGACTATATGGAGAAGAAGGGGGCATCAGGATTGGTGGAAGACTCACAGACAACCTGTGATATGCAGATGACACAACCTTGCTTGCTGAAAGTGAAGTGGACTTGAAGCACTTACCGATGAAGATCAAAGACTACAGCCTTCAGTATGGATTACACCTCAACATAAAGAAAACAAAAATCCCCACAACTGGATCAGTAAGTAACATCATGATAAATGGAGAAAAGATTGATGTTGTCAAGGATTTCATTTTACTTGGATCCACACTCAACGCCCATGGAGCAGCAGTCAGGAAATCAAATGACATATTGTATTTGGGCAAATGTGCTGCAAAAGACCCCTTTAAAGTATTAAAAAGCAAAGATTTCACTTTAAGGACTAAGGTGTCCCTGAACCAAACCATGGTATTTTCAATCACCTCATATGCATGCGAAAGCTGGACAACAAATAAGGAAGACCAAAGAATTGATGCCTTTGAATTATAATGTTGGCAAAGAATACTGAATATACCATGGACCGTCAGAAGAACAAACAAGTCTGTCTTGGAAGAAATGCAGCCAGAGTGCTCCTTGGAAGTGAGGATGGTGAGACTTCATCTCACATACTTTGGACATGTTACCAGAGGGCTAGTCCCTGGATAAGGACATCGTGCCTGCTAAAGTAGAGGGTTAGTGAAAAAGAGGAAGACCTTTCATGAGATGGATTGACACAGTGGCTGCAGTAATGGGTCAAACATAGCAAGGATTGTGCGCATGGCACAGGAACAGGCAGTGTTTAGTTCTGTTGTACAGAGGTTCACTATGAGTCACAATCGAGTGGACAGCACCTAACAACAACAATTTGCAAATGTTTGGACGTTTTCTTATTTTTTTTTTACTTTTTTTTGTGATAAATATATATGGAACAAAACATCTGGCATTTCAATAATCTTCACATGTACAGTTCAGTGACGTTAATTATATTCATCATATTATTCAACTATCACCCTTATCTTTGTGTGCTGACTTTTAGTTTGATTTCATTGAGGTCAGATAACACACTCTGAATGATTTTAATTCTTTTAAATTTTTTGAGGTTTCTTTTATGGCCCAAGATATGGTGTACTTTGATATATGTTCTGTGAGGAGCACTTGAAAAGAATATTCATTCTGCTGTTGTTGGGTGGAGTGTTTTACAAACACCTATTAGATCCTGTTGGCTGATGGTGTTGAATTCCTCTATATCCTTGATTTTCTATCAATTGTTGAGTTAAATTCTTCAACCATAATCGTGGATTTGTCTATTTCGCCTTTTAATTCTATCAGTTTTTGCTTTACATATTTGCAGCTCTATTATTTGGTGCATGCACATTAAGGATTGATATATCTTTTTGGTGGACTGACCCTTTTTTCATTATATAGTATCCTTCTTTGTTCCTGGAAATTTTCTTTGCTCTGAAAACCTACTTTATCAGATATTAACATACCCACTCCAGCTTTCAACTGAATACATTTTCCATGCTACATCTTCAGTTACAATCTACTTATATTATTATATTTGAAGTGAGTCTCTTGTAGATAGCATATTTGTTCTAAAAAAAAAATGCTGGGTCATCTTTTTGTCATTGCTATCTACTAATCTGTGTCTTTTGACTGGTGCATTTAGACCGTTTGCATTAATATAATTATTAAAATATTAGGGCTTAAATCTGTCATTTTATTGTTTGTTTTATGTTTGGATTCTATTTTTCATTTGTTTGTTTTTTCTTTCCTGCCTTACTGTGGATTATTTGAACATTTTTTAGAATTCCATTTTGATTTATCTATAGTTTTTTTTTTGTTTTCCATTTAAGAAATATTTAATAAGTGCCTACTAACTGTTAGGGACTATTCTAAGTGATTTACTAGTATTAGTACATTCAAACTTCACAACAACCTTGTGAAGAATTGCTATTATTATACATATTTTATATAAGGGAAAACTGCGGCACAAAGAGGTAAGATAAATTGCTCAAGTGCACATTGAGGGAGAGTGGTGGGCCCAGGATTTGAATCCAGGAAGTCTGGTTGGAGACTAGTCCTCTTAACAACACAAGGCATGAAGCAGAGAGTTCAGGCAAGGCAACGCAGTAGGAAAGCTGCTTTGATAGCCCCAAAATTACAACAGACATAGTTTTAATGTTATTAATGATCCTCCCATATTTCCAAGAACAGGATGTTAATATAAAAGTTCACCATCCATACTTTGCATTTGATTTTCTGTCTTTTTTTTTTATTGTGCTATAGGTGAAAATTTACAGAGCAAATTAGTTTCACTTTAAACAATTAATACACAAATTGTTTTGTGACATTGGTTGCCAACCCTGTGATGTGTCAACAGTCTCCCCTTCTCCATCCCAGGTTCCCTGTTTCCATTTGTCCAGTATTATTTGCATAGTTCTTTTAGTGTTTGCATTAAGTATTGCACTATATATAGTTAACTTATCGCAGTCTACTGGTGTCAACGTTTTACCAGTTCAACTAAAATATAGAAATGTTATTTCTCTGTCCCTTTACCTTCCCTACTTATAAAAATTTTCCAGTTCTAAAATTTCCATTTGGTTCTCCTTTATATTTTCTATTTCTTTGCTGAGGCTTTTTATTTTTTATTTTTTCCATTTGTCTCAAGCATATTTACTATTGCTTACTAAAGCATTTTTATGATCACTGCTTTAAAATCCTTTGTAGAAAATTCTAATATCTCTGTCATTTTGATGGATGCTTCTGTTGATTTTTTTTTTTTCCTCATTCAAATAGATATTTTCCTGGTTTCTGACATGACAAGTGATTTCAACTGAAACTTGGACATTTTGGGTATTATGTTATGAGACTCTGGAATGATTTAAATCTTCTGTTTAACTGGCCTCCTGTGATAACACTCCAGCAGGAGAAGGGTAATGCTGCCTCATTTCTGATAGCTGGAGATTGAATTCCAGGTTCCCTAGTTAGCTTCCATTTTCTCCCAGCAGGAAGCAGCTCCTTGTTACTGCTGGACAGGAGTATACGTTTAGGTTCTCCACTAGACCTCTGCTGATACTACTCTGGCTGGCAGGGGCAGAGATGCCTTGTTACTTCTCTCCACATGGCCTCCACTGACACCCTGAGGAGCAGAAGCCTCATTACTGCTGGGTAGTAGTGAAAGTCATGACTCTCTACTAGCCTTAGGTCTTGATATAATGATTATACTGAGCTCATTAAACAAGATGGAAAGTAGTCCCTTATCCTCTATTTTCAGGAAAAAAAAATGTGTAACATTGCTATTATTTCTTCCTGCAATATTTGACAAAATTAAATATAGAAGTAAACTAGTCCTGGAGTTATGTTTCTGGGAAATGTATAAATGATTAGGAATTCAATTTCTTTAATAGAGTTAGGGCTACTCAAATTTTCTATCTATTCTGTGCCATTTTTAAGTTGTGTTTTTATGAAATTTGTCCATTTCAACTAACTGTCACACTAACTTGCTTAAAGGTATTCATAATACTGCTTCATTGTCAAGTTACCTTTAAAATCAATGTCATTAAGACACGATTTATCTACAATAAAACGCACTCATTTTAAGTGTACAGTTCAATAAATTTTGACAAATGTGTAAAGCTGTGAAATCACCACTCTAATCAAGATACAGAATGTTTCCATAACTCCAAAAAGTCCCTCGTGTCCCTTTAGGTCCCCACATTGATCCAAGAACCATGTATCTGCTTTTTGTCAGATCCATGTCAGATCCATATATTAGTTTTGCCTTTTCTAGGAATTTATATAAATGAAATACCATATGCTATGTACTCTTTTGCTTTCTTAAAGCCAATACTATATCCATAAGATTCATCCATTTTGTGTACATTTATAGGTCATCTTTTCTATCAATGAGTAGTATCCAATGTATGAATATACCACAATTTGTTTAACCATTCACCTGTTGATGGTGTTTGGATTGATTCCAGTTTGAGGCCATTATTAATAAAACTACTATAAACATTTGTGAAAAAAAATATGTTTGTGGACATACATTTTATTTCTCCTGAGTAAATATTAATTAATACCTAGAAGTGGAATTACTAGGCCATGTGGTAAGTGTATGTTTAACTTTATAATAAATTTCCAAACTGTTTTTCAAAATGGCTGTACCACATTATTGTTTTAACATCTGTAGGATCTGTAGTAATATCCTCTCTTTCATTCTGACTATTGGTAATTTGTATTTTCTTTCCTTTTTTCCTTGAGCAGTACGGCTAGAAGTTTATCAGTTTTATTAAATTTTTCAATAAACCAACTTTAGTTTTCTAAATTTTCCTCTTATTTGTTTTATATTTCATTTATGTCTGCTATTATCTTGATTATTTTCTTATACTTACTTTAATTTGCTCTTCTGTTTCCAGTTTCTTATTCGTAGAAATTCCAATCTTTCGTTTTAAACTTTTCTTTCCCAATATAGGTATTTAAAGTTACAAACTTCCTTTTAAGCACCACCTTAATCCTACAAATTGAGATATAGTGTGTTTTCATTATTATCCAGTTAAAAACATATCCGTTTCCCTCATTATTTTTGTCTTTGACTCATGGGTTATTTAAAACTGTGTTGTTTAATTCCCAAATATTTGGGGATTTTCTAGATATCTTAGTGTTGGTCACTGTTAATTTAATTCTACTGAGGTCAGAGGACATGCTTTGTAAGATTTCAATCATCTGAAATATATTGAGATTTATCTCGTGGTACAGCATACTGACTACTTTGGTGAATTTGCCATGTCTACTTAAAAAATGAGTATTCTTCAGTTGTTATGTGAAGTGCGCTGTTAATTTTGTTAAAGTGATTGATAATATTGATCACATCATCTGTATTCTTAGTCAACTTTTTTATCTGACTGTTCTATCAATTACTGAGGGATAGGTATTAAAATCTCCAACTATGATTGTGGATTTATCTATTTACCATATTTTTACACAAATAACATGCACCTTCTACATTTGTTTGTCAACTGCTCCCTCTCCCCGTGAGGTATTTTCGTAAGCTCCACTATGCCAATTTTTTACATGTTTCTGTAAAAAAAAATTAGCATAGCGCACTTACAAAAATACCTTGTGGGAGGAGGGAGGGGTTGCTAAACAAACGTAGAAGGCACACACTATTTGTGTAAAAATACAGTATCCCTTTATTTCTGTCAATTTTTACTTTATTTAAAATCTACGTTATTAGAGTCCATAAATATTTGGGACTGTTATGTCTTCCCTTTGTCATTATGAAATGCTCATTTTTATTTCTGATAACATTTCTTGTCTGAAAGTCTATATTCACTGATCTTAATATAGCTACAGCAGTTTTCATATCCTTACCATTTGCATAGTATCTCTTTCCCCATCCCTTTATGTTAACCTAACTGTGTCCTTAAAAGTTGTTTCTGGACCAAAACCAGAGAAAGCCACCACAAGAAAAGAAACTACAGGCCAATATCTTTCATAAATATAGATGAAAAAATCCTCAACAAAATACTAGCAAACAGAATCCAACAGCATATTAAAAGAATCATACACCACGACTGAGTGAGATTTATTTCAGGAATGCAGGATGGTTCTACACTAGACAATCAATCAATGTAATACGCCACATCAACAGAATAAAGGAAAAGAACAACATGATCATCTCTATGGATGCAGAAAAAGCATTTAATAAAATCCAACACCCTTTCTCGATGAAAACCCTTAAAAAGATTGGACTAGAAAGGAAATTCGTCAGTATGATTCAGCGCATATGTGGAAAGCCAACAGCCAATACTGTACTTAATGGAGAAAGACTGAGAGTTGTCCCCTTGAAATCAGGAACAAAACAAGAGTGCCTGCACTCAACACTTCTAGTCAATATTGTATTAGAAGTCCTAGCCAGAGCAATAAGACAAGAAAAAGAAATAAAAGGTATCCATATTGGAAAGAAGAAGTAAAATTATCTCTATTCATGGATGATATGATCCTCTATATACAAAATCCCAAAGAGTCCACAAAAGAACTTCTAGAGCTAATAGAGGAATTCATTAGCAAAGTTGCAGAGTACAAGGTCAACAAACCAAAATCAGTTGGATTTCTATACACCAGCAATGAGAAATCTCAAAGGGAGATTAAGGAAACAATTTCGTTTACAATAGCATCTAAGAAAATAAAATATGTAGGATTAAATTTTACCAGGGACATTACCTAGTGCTGCTATAACAGAAATACCACAAGTGGATGGCCTTTAACAAACAGAAATTTGCTCTCTCACAGTTTAGGAGGCTAGAAGTCTGAATTCAGGGTGCCAGCTCCAGGGGAAGGCTTTCTCTCTGTCAGCTCTAGGGGAAAGTCTTTGTCATTAATCTTCCCCTGGTCTAGGAGCTTCTCAGCACAGGAACCCCAGTCCAAAGGATGTGTTCCACTGCTAGCTCTTCTTGCTTGGTGGTAATGAGGTTCCTCTCCTCTCTGCTCAATGCTTTTATATCTCAAAAGAGACTGACTCACGATACAACCCAATCCTGTAGATTGTGTACTGCCTCATTAGAATAACTGTCTTTAATTCTGCCTCATTAATATCATAGAGGGTTGGATTTACAACACACATAGTATAATAACATCAGATCACAAAATGGAGGACAAACACACAATACTGAGAATCACGGCCTAGCCAAGTTGATACATAATTTTGGGGGACACAATTTTATCTCTGTTCTGATTTTTTAGTTGTTGCTCTAGGTATTCAAGTATGAATTCTTAACTTATCACAATTAGAATTAATATTGTATCATTTCACAATTCTCACTTCACAAATGTAAGAAACTTACAACAGCAGAATTCTATTCTTTGTGCTATTGCTGTCATATATTTTACTTTAACATATGCAATAAACTCTACTATAATGTTATTTTGTTTAAATAGTTATTGGTCTTTTCAGGAAATTAAGAAAACACAAAAATAGTCTAATATTTTCCCACACATTCATCATTTCTGGTGCTTTTCATTCCTTCCTAATATTTTTACATGATATCATTTCCTTTCAGCCTAAAATATTTATTTTAACACTTTCTGTAGTGTAGATCTGCTGGAGACAAATTCTCTGTCTTTGCATTTATCCAAAAATGTCCTTTTTTCACTCTCATGTTTGAAGACTATTTTTTGATAAATATAAGATTCTGGATTGGCAAGTACTTTTGTCTGTTTTCATTTAGCTTTAAATATACCATTCCATAGTCTTCTGGCCATAAGTGCTTCTGATAAAAAGTCTTCGTTTATATTGTTTTTCCTCTATGTAAGGTGCCATTTTTCTTTCACTGCTTTTAAATTTTTTCTTTATCTTTGGTTTTCAGCAGGTCAACTTCAGTGAACCTACATGTGGATTTCTTTGTATTTTTTCTGCTTCGGGTTCACTTAATTTCATGAATCTAGGTTTGAGTATCACCAAATTTGAGGAATTTTCAACCATTATATCTTCATTCTTTTTCTGACCCATTCTATTACTCTCCTCTTCATCTGGGATTCTAATAGGTCGCTGAGGCTCTGTTTACTTTTTTCATTTTTCTTTTCATTCTTTAGAAAACTCATTTCTGTCTTCAGATTCACTCCCCCTTTCTTCTGCCATATTCAATCTGCTCTTAAGTTCAGTTTATTTTTTATTTTATATTTGTACTTTTCATGTTTAGAGTTTCCATTCTGGTATGATTCCCCATCTGTTCACCTACTAAGATCATACTATACTCTAAGCCCTTTAAAATATAATTACTTAAAGTCCTTGACTGTTAATTCCAACATCGGAGCCATCACAAAGTTGTTTTCTATTGACAGAAATTTTTCTTGATTTTCTTTACATTTTCCTGTTTCTTCACACATGTAGTACTTTTTTATTATATGCTGGTCATTGCGAATAACACATTTAAAGGAGTGTGGATTATGCTACCTTCCTTTAATAACTAATGAGTTTTGTTCTGGTATGTAGTTTACTTATGGGTAGTTCTCATTGATCCTGTAGAGACTTTGTTTTAAGATATGTTAGGGAGTGTCCAGAGTAGCCCTAATTCTAGGGCATGGTCTATACTATTAAGAAATGGCCTTTCTGGTGCCTCTCCTGGATGCCTAGGCTTTTAACAAGATCACTCCACTTTGGCTGGATAAGAACTCCAATATCTCCCAGCACTGTGTAACTTCTAGAATTTCCAGTCTGCTCACAATCTCTAGTAGCCACTCTCTGCTAGGCCTCATGAAGTCTTGCTCTGTACCTGTGAAGCACAGATCTCAGCCAAATACATTTAGGAAACTCAGACTTCTAGTCCCTCTGCTATTGCTGCAAAAATTGTTGCCAGTCAGAAAAATGAGGAAATGTGAGGCTTACCTTATTTGTTTCCTTCCTCTTAGGGCTCACAGTCCTGTTGTGCAATTTCTGAAAACAGTGTCTTCATACACGTATTTTCTAGTTTTATTGTTGTTTATAGGTGCCCTGGTGGCACAGTAGTTAAGTGCTTGGCTGCTAACTGAAAGGTTGGTGGTTCGAATCCACCAGTCACTCCACAGGAGAAAGATGTGACAGTTTGCTTCCATAAAGATTTGCAGCCTTGGAAACCCTATGGGACAGTTCTACTCTGTCCTACAGGGTTGCTATGAGTCAGCATTGACTCGATGGCCATGGGTTTGGTTTTGGTTTTTTTTGTAATAGTTGTTTATGGCAGAAGGACAAGTCAATTGCTGTTACTCTGTTCACGACTACAGAGGATGTCTGGTTGTTATTTTTTACATTTTTCAAAATTTTTAATATTTTTACTATAAGTATATATTGCTTGAATAATCAGAAGAAAATAAAAGCATTTTTATTTTGTAGAACCATAATAAAATAAAGTATATATCAAGGGGAAAAGATCTATTTCTGAATCAAAGGCAGTATTTATATCCCTATATTGCACCCTCTATTAAATAAATATTATGAGAGATACAAAAGTAGAAAAGTATACATAATGTGCATTCTATGTTAGATAGTTGATGATATTTCTTCATTCTTTTGTGAGAGTTGGCTAAATACTCAAGCTGGGAAAAAGCATAAAAACCAGTGGATGGAAGGATTTTTGTTCAAATTAGTATGTAGAAGATTTCTGAGTGTTTGAGAACATTTATGGATGAGTATACAATGTGAGCATGTGAATGCAACAAGGTTTGACTAAGTGTATAAAAAGAAAAAGGAAGGAATATAGAGAGGCAAGGTATATATTGAGGGAAGGCTGCTTTTAAAAATAAAAAAAAAAGAATGTACAGGAATTCTGGGAAGATAATGCTGTGAACAGGTCTAAGATCCTAACCTTCCCTACACAAATACCAAGGAAAGCAACTAGCAGTCTGTATTCAGCCCTGTGAGAACTTTGAACTAGTGGACAAAGGACTACAGTAAGGAGATGCAAATCAAACCAAGACAAGGATGGATCTCATACAGTAGAACACATGCTTTTCCTGCTGTCCCCACTCCTTCCCCTTCTGGCACAGCAGAGAGAGGCCTGCAGAGCCACAGCTGCACCTGCACCCCTAAACAATGCAGGGTTCTCCTGTGCACTGGGAAAGGGACCCAATCTTTGGCTCCAAAATAAATAGAATAGATCTTGCTAGCAGACTGTTCAGAGTGATGGAAATATCTGGAAATTGGTGGGCCAGGTAATGGTTGCACAACATGATGAACGTAATTTACGTCATTGAATTGTACACGTAAAAAATGTTGAAATGGCAAACATTTTGTTATATATATACATATATGCACTTGTATTGTGCATATATAGATCACAAAAAAAAGAAATAAAATAATAAAATGAAATAGAAGAAAAATTTGCTGAACTGAAGACAGATCTAAACCTGGAGGTTAAAACTTTTTACTATGTAACAGGCAAACTTAAATACATCAGGAGATAAAAAAAGAAAATAATAATAATAATGTACATAAGTCTAGAAGATGTTACTCTCCTTATTCATTTTATCATGTTAATTTGATCACAATATTCTCATTGACTTGAGGCGGCTAGGCACACGGTAGGGCCTTATTAAGGATGTGTTAGTGTGATATTTCATTCACTGTTTCTGAATAAAAAGTGCAGACTGGATCAGCTGTATTTGTTTCTGCAGATCACGCTATTGAGAGGGAAAGATCCTCTTCTTTTTGATGCCAGTTTTTCAACATCACTCACTAAATTAGCAAGGATAGCATCTTAATGTATGTTTTTTGTAAATGAATGTGCTTGACTATAGAAACCACCTATTATGGAAGGGTTAATAGCTGATGGGTGAGGGGAAGCATGAACTGAGAGTGATTTAGACAGTAGAAATAATTAGGCTCAAAGGCCTAGGAGGTCTACCTAAACAATGAAATGAAAGAAAAGCTTGGTACCCAGGTGGGGGAGTGAAAGAGGGCAGGCGCATAACCAAAGAGTCAATCAGGCACCAATGAATTAGTGTAAAAGTCAGTAGGTTTCTGCCACACTGCTTCTCCTTTTGTGTTTTTGATTTCTCTGTCTCTGGCTCCTCTAATCTCCCCTTCTTACTCCCACTTATTCCCTCTGGCTATCTCCCAAGGTTCCATTCTTGCCCCCTCATTCCCCCTTTGTACTCACTCTTTTAGGGGAGTTCATCTATTCCTCTCATTTAAGCTACTCCTTGTATACAAATGACACTAATACATCTATCACCGGCACTAAGTCTGACTTCTTATTTTCTTTTCTGTATTCTAGTTCCAGTTGCCCACAAGATATTTTTCCCTTTGGTTTCCTACTGTCCCCTGAAATTTAATATGTCAAAAGTCTAATTAATCTCCCTTCTTACTCACTTAGCCCTTTTCAAAACAAGAATTCCTCCCTAACTTCACCATTACTGCTGCTGGCACCATGGGTTTTCCAGTGTCTTAGCCTTGCAGCTGTGGCATGTTTTCAATTCCGCTCAAGTCTTTACACTACATCCAATACGTTGCCACATTCTCCTAATCCTTTCTCTGCAAAACTCCTTGAGTTTCAACTTTATTTTGCTCTCTAAAGTCACATCAAGTAGTATCTAGGTTATCACAATATCTCCTTAAATGGCTTCCTTGCCCCAGCTTCTCTTTGCTCCAGTGCATCCCTCATACAGATGCTGAATTCAAATCACTTCTCAGAACCCTTTGGCCTGCTGATGTTATCAAGTTAAACTCCTTACCCTAGAATTCAGTACCTTACCTCAGCTGTCACCCAGCCCACGATCCTCCCAGATTCTGCTCTCATTTATTCCCAATGTAGAATCATTCACCGTGCAAACCGGAAGGGATCTTTAAGTTTGAATGTGAGGCATATATAAAAGGGATGTAGAACAAAGTGTCAAAGTCATCTGGATATCCATATTAATTGAAAAGATGGGAGTAGATGAGATACTGGGAAGGCACAATATGTTGCGAGAAAAAAATCTAAGAGCAAAATCTTGAGTCATGCAAATCTTTTAAAGAGGCAGGAGGAGGAAGAAGATCCAGCAAAGGAGGTTTAAAAACTCAATTACAAAAGGTGGATAAACCCTAAAAAAACTCGTTGCCGTTGAGTCGATTCGAACTCATATAGACCATATGGGACAGAGTAGAACTGCCCACATAGGGTTCCCAAGGCCGCAAATCTTTATGTAAGCAGACTGCCACATCTTTCTCCTGTGAAGTGGCTGGTGGGTTTGAACTGCTGACCTTTCAGTTATCAGCTGAGTGTTTAACCACTGTGCCATCAGGGCTCCCAGAAGGTAGATAGAAACCATTTAGTTAGTGCCTACCAAGTATCAGTAGCGTATGATCAAGAATCAATGGTATTGAAGGAAGAAGTCCAAGCTTCATTGAAGGCATTGGTGAAAAAATAAGCCTCCAGGAATTGACGGAATACCAATTCAGACGTTTCAACAAATGGATGGAACACTGGAAGCGCTCACTCTTCTATGCCAAGAAATTTGGAGGACAGCTACCTGGCCAACTGACTGGAAAAGATGGACATTTGTGTCCATTCCAAAGAAAGGTGATCCAACAGAATGTGGAAATTATCAAACAATATCATTAACATCCCAAGCAAGTAAAATCTCGCTGAAGATATTCAAAAATGGTTGCAGCAATACATTGACAGAGAACTGTCAGAAATTTAAGCCAGATTCGGAAGAAGACTTGGAATGAGGGATATCACTGCTGATGTCAGATGGATCTGGGCTGAAAGCTGAGAATACTAGAAAGATGCTTGTCTGTGTTTTATTCACTATGTGAAGGCATTTGACTGTGTGGATCATAACAAATCATGGATAACATTGCAAAGAATGGGAATTCTAGAACACTTAATGGTGTTCATAAGGAACCTGTACATAGACCAAGAGACAGTCAAATACTGCATGGTTTAAAAATCACAAAGTTGTGCATCAGGGTTGTATCCTTTCACCGTACTTACTCAATCTGTATGCTGAGCAAATAATCTGAGAAGCTGGACTATATGAAGAAGAATGGGGCATCAGGATTGGAGGAAGACTCATTAACAACCTGAGATATGCAGATGACACAACCTTGCTTGCTGAAACCTAAGAGGACTTGAAGAGCTTACTGATGAAGATCAAAGACTACAGCCTTCAGTATGGATTATGCCTCAACATTAAAAAAACAAAAATTCTACCAACAGCCAACATCATTCTCAGTGGAGACAGGCTGAAAGTATTCCCCCTGAAAACGGTAACAAGACAAGGATGCCCTTTCTTACCACTCCTATTTAACACTGTGCTGGAAGTCCTAGCTAGAGCAGTCAGGCAAGAAAAAGAAATAAAGGACATCCAAAAGAAAAGAAGAAGCAAAACGATGCCTATTTGCAGATGATATGATACTATACATAAAGAACCCTAAAGACTCCACAAGAAAACTACTGGAACTAATAGAAAGATTCAGTAGAGTAGCAGGATACAAGATCGACATACAAAAATCAGTTGGATTCCTATACACCAACAAAGAGAACTTCAAAAAGGAAAACAATACCATTTATAATAACCCCTAAAAAGATAAAATACTTAGGAATAAATCTAACCAGGGATGTAAAAGATCTATACAAAGAAAACTACAAAACATTATTGCAAGAAACTGAAAGAGACCTACATAAATGGAGAAACATACTATGCTCGTGGAAAGGAAGACTTAACATTGTGAAAATGTCAATTCTACCCAAAGCCATTTACAAATACAACGCAATCCCGATCCAAATACCAACAGCATTCTTTAAAGAGATGGAAAAACTAATCAGCAACTTTATATGGAAAGGAAAGAGGCCCCAGGTAACCAAAGCATTATTGAAGAAAAAGAACAAAGTAGGAGGTCTCATACTACCTGATCTCAGAACCTACTATACAACCACAGTAGTCAAAACCGCCTGGTACTGGTATAATGACAGACACACAGACTAATGGAACAGAATAGAGAACTCAGACATAAATCTTTCTATCCACGGTCAGCTGATCTTTGACAAAGGACTGAAGTCCGTTAACAAAGGTGCTGGCAAAACTGGATGTTCATCTGTAAAAAATGAAACAGGATACATGCCTCATACAATACACAAAAACTAACTCAAAATGGATCAAATACCTAAATATAGAACCTAAAATGATAAAGATCATGGAAAAAAGAATAGAGACAATGCTAGCGGCCTTAATACATGGCATAAATATGATGCAAACCATAAATAACAATGCACAAACACCAGAAGACGAACTAGATAACTGAGAACTCCTAAGAATTAAATACACTCATCAAAAGGTTTCACCAAATGGTGCCTGGCTACTACCAATGACCGCCCTGAAAGGGAACACAACAGAGAGTCCCTGACGGAGCAGGAGAAAAGCGGGGTGCAGAACTCAAAATTCTAGCAAAAAGACCAGACTTAATGGTCTCACTGAGACTGGAAGGACCCCGGAAGACATGGTCCCCGGACTCTCTGTTAGCCCAGAAATGAAACCATTCCCGAAGCCAACCCTTCAGACGTAGATTAGATTGGACTATAAGACATAAAATGATACTTGTGAAGAGAGTGCTTCTTAGCTCAAGTAGATACATGAGACTAAATGGGCAGCTGCTGTTCAGAGGTGAGATGAGAAGGCAAAAAGGGACAGGAGCTGGTTGAACGGACATGGGAAATCCGGGGTGGAAGGGAGTGTGCTGTCACATTATAGGGAGAGCAGCTGGGGTCACATGACAATGTGTGTATAAATTTTTGTATGAGGAAACTAACTTGAACTGTAAACTTTCACTTAAAGCACAATAAAAATAAAAAATAAAAAAAATTCAAGATGAATCGTCCCCATAAACCACTGTCATTGCACTCCAAGGTTCAAAAGGAAATATGCTGAAAATGAAAGCAAAGGAAATCTTACAATATACAGAAAAGGTTATGTGTTAGTGAATAAAAGTCAGAATACGATTTGAGAAGTGAACGTTTGTTCTAAGAACAATATTAACATAACGGGAATATCAGGATCAACATTTACTTCTCCAGGTCATGGTTATTGATTGAAGAATTGATGCAAATAAAAATTGTTATCAGCAGCTGTCTTCTTTTAATATTATAGAATCTTCTAGACTGGGAGATACCATTGCTGTTGTTGAGTGCCGTTGAGTCGATTCCAACTGATAGCGACCCTATAGGACTGAGCAGAACTGCCCCATAGGCTTTCCTAAACTGAAATCTTTACAGAAGCAGATTTCCAGGTCTTTTCTTCCACAGAGAGGCTTGTGGGTTTGAACCACCGACCTTTCAGTCAGCAGCTGCGCGCTTAACCACTGCGCCACCAGGGCTCCATACAGGCCATATAATCCAATTATGCATTTCATGATTAAGTCACTTCCATAGTCCTAAAGAAATGAGGGTCACACCACCCTGGCATTGTAGTTGATGGCAGAGAGCCATCTACTAGTCATCATACACTAAATCTACAAAAAGGAATAAATGCAATTTGGAGCACAAAATGTAGGCTACAGCTTTAACATACAGTTCTTGTAACTGTTTGGAAAAGTAGTGCTTTTTTCTTCTGTCATTCCTGGGGGGAAAGGTGTTAAACATCGGGCAGAGATGGATAACTGTCCCCCAAATTGGTTTTCCTTAACTCTCAAATGTTTGCTGGGTATATGACTGCTCAAAACAAAGATTGTTGTTATTAGGTGTCATCAAGTCGGTTCTGACTCATAGCAACCCTGTGAACAACAGAACGAAACACTGCCTGGTCCTGCGCCATCCTCACAACCGATGTTATGCTCGAGCCCATCGTTGCAGCCACTGTCTCAATCCATCTTGTTGAGGATCTTCCTCTTTTTCACTGACCCTGTACTTTACCAAGCATGATGTCCTTCTCTAGGGACTGATCTCTCCTGACAACATGTCCAGAGTTTGTAAGATGTAATCTTGCCATCCTTGCTTCTAAGGAACATTCTGGTTGTACTTCTTCCAAGACAGACTTGTTTGTTCTTTTGGCAGTCCATGGTATATTCGATATTCTTCGCCAACAAAAATAAAGAGTATATTCCCCCCAGAAAAAAAGGCTACACCAAAAGAGTAAAAAGACAGCCTACAGACTGGGAAAAAATTTTGGGCTACAACATAACTGACAAGGGTCTAATCTCTAAAATCTATAGAATACTTCAACACCTCAACAACAAAAAGACAATCCAATTTAAAAATGGGCAAAGGATATGAACAGACACTTCACCAAAGAAGACACTCAGGCAGCTAACAGACACATGAGGAAATGCTGGCGATCATTAGCCATTAGAGAAATGCAAATCAAAACTACAATGAGATACCATCTCACCCCAACATTACTGGCACTAATAAAAAAAAAAACAGAAAATAAATATTGGAGAGGTTGCGGGGAGATTGGAACTCTTATGCACTGCTTATGGGAATGAAAAATGGTACAACCACTATGGAAAATGATATGGCACCTCTTTAACAAAAAGCTAGAAATAGAAATACCATATGACCCAGCAATTCCACTACTAGGAATATATCTTAGAGAAATAAGAACCATCACACGAATAGACATATGCACACCCATGTTCACTGCAGCATTGTTCACAATATCAAAAAGATGGAAACAACCTAACTGCCCATCAACAGATGAATGGATAAACAAATTCTGGTACATACACACAATGGAATACTACCCAATGATAAAGAAAAATGATGAATCCTCGAAATATCTCACAACATGGTTGACTCTGGAGAGTATTATGCTAAGTGAAATAAGTCAATCACAAAAGGACAAATATTTTATTAGAGCACTATTATAAAAGCCCAAGAAAAGGTTTACACACAGGGAAAAAAACAATCTTTGAAGGCTACGAGGGAGGGGAGAGGTGGGGAGGGAACATCACTACCTAGATAGTAGACAAGTGTTAACTTTTGTGAAGGGAAAGGCAACAAATATAGGGGAATGCAGCACAACTTGACCAAGTCATAGGAGCTTCCCAGATACATTCAAACACTTTGAGTTATGGGGCTGAGGGCTTGGGACCATGGTCTAGGGGAACATCTCATCAATTGGCACAACACAGTTCATAAAGAAAATGTTCTACATCCTACTTTGGTGAGTAGTGTCTAGGGTCTTAAAAGCTTGTGAGTGGCCATCTAAGATACATCTAGTGGTCACATCTCATCTGGAGCAAGGGAGAATGAAGAAAACTAAAGACATAAAGAAAATATTAGTCCAAAGGACTAATGGACCACATAAACCAGAGACTCCACCAGCCTGAGCCCAGAAGAACTAGATGGTGCTCGGCTACCACCACTGATGGCTCTGACAGGGATCACAATAGACAGTCCTGGGCAGAGTGGGAGAAAAATGTAGAACAAAATACAAATTCACATGCCAAAAAAGACCAGACTTACTCGTCTGACAGAAACTGGAGGAACCTCTGAGACTATGGCCCCTGGACACCCTGCTAATTCAGACCTGAAGCCACCTTTTAGCCAAAGATTAGACAGGCCTATAAAAACAAACAATAATAGGTAAGGAATGTGCTTCTTAGTTCAATCAACTATACGAGATTAAATGGGCAACACCTGCCCAAAAGCAAAGACGAGGAGGCAGGAAGGGACAGGAAAACTGGACGAATGGACACAGGTAACCTGGGGTGGAAAAGGAAAGAGGGAGAGAGCTGACACATTGCAGGGATTGCAACCAATGTCACAAAACACTTTGTGCATAAATTTTTGAATGAGAAACTAATTTGCACTGTAAACTTTCACCTAAGGCACAATAATATTAAAGAACGAAAGAAAACAAAAATCCTCACAACTGGACCAATAAGCAACATTACGATCATGATAAATACAGAAATGACTGAAGTTGTCAACAATTTCATTTTACTTGGATCCACAATCAACACCCATGGAAGCTGCAGTCAAGAGATCAAATGATGCATTACATTGGGCAAATCTGCTGCAAAAGATCTCTTTAAAGTGTTAGAAAGCAAAGATGTCACTTTAAAAACTAAGGTGCACCTGACCCAAACTATGGTGTTTTCAATCACTTCATATGCATGTGAAAGCTGGACAATGAATAAGGAAGACCGAAGAAGAATTTATGCCTTTGAATATAGTGTTGGCAAAGAATATTGAATATACCATGGACTGCCAGAAGAACGAACAAATCTGTCTTGGAGGAAGTACAGCCAGAATGCCCCTTAGAGGAGAGGATGGTGAGACTTTGTCTCACCTACTTTGGACACGTTATCAGGAGGGACCAGTCCCTGGAGAAGGACATCATGCTTGTAAAGTAGAGGGTCATCGAAAAAGAGGAAGACCCTCAAGGAGATGGCTTGACACAGTGGCTTCAACAATGGGCTCAAACATAGCAATGATTGTGAGGATGGTGCAGGACTGGGCAGTATTTCATTCTGTTGTACACAGAGTCGCTATGAGTTGGAATCGACTCCATGGCACCTAACAACAACAACATGTACTAGGAGCCCTGGTGGTGCAGTGGTTAAGTGCGCGGCTGCTAACCAAAAGGTCAGCGGTTCAAACCTAGCTGCTCCATGGGAGAAAGATGTGGCAGGCAGCTTCCTTAAAGATTTTCAGAGTTGGAATCCCTATGGGGTAGTTCTACTCTATCCTATAGGCACACAACAACAACAACATGTACTAGGCGCTTTACGTCCATTGTCTCTCGTTGTTACCAACTTCTTGATAGGGAGATATTATCGACCCCTTTTTAAAGATGAGGAAGCTGCAGCTCTAAAAGTTTCATTGACTTGCTCAAGCCACATGTCTAGCAAGTGGCAGGGCCAGGATTTGAATCCAAATTCATGTTAGTTTTGATCCAATATCTGTGCTCTTTTCATCAACGCACGCTGCGAAGGGGTCGAGAACGTTTAGGACTTAAAATATACTTTGGGATTGGTAATCAAGAGGATGTTAGTGACTATCCAGAGTTCAATTTCTATACAGAAATGAAAGCGGAAGTCAAATTTCACATAGGTTAAAACAGAAAAAGCAGCAGATATACACAACACTTTAAGGAAATTTGATATGGAAGAGATGAAGCTGTAGCTTGAGTATGTAGTAGGGCTAAACGAAGGTATTACACGGTAAGGGAGACATGTGCATACTTGTTTCCAGAAGGGAAGGAGCCAGCTGTAAGTCAGAGTTTGAAAGTACAGGCAAGAAAGGGGATAAAGTGGAAGAAGAGATGAGGATACACAGCACAGGTATAGGGTAGTTAGGTTCGGTATGAAGGGAGAAACAATTTTACCTTAAAAACAAGAATATAGCAAGGGAGGGAGAAGAACATTAAAAATTTTATGGTTGAAACTGTAGGAGCTCTTACTGAACTGCCCTACTTTTCTTGGGGAGAGGGCCAGTCATGGGCCTCCCACTTAAGGAGAGTAGGAACTAAGGAATTAACATTCCATAAGGGCCTACAATGTTCCGAGTCCCTTACATGCGTTCTCTCTTTAAATATTCGCAGCCCCTCTTATTAACCATTTTACAGTGGAAGGAATCATGATGAGGGTGAAGAGCAGGGAATGGAGTATAAGAAGTGAATGGATAAATCAAACCCTCACCCCTCAACATTTCCTTTCTGATCACATTTCCTGCTAATAGCTCATTCTATCCCAGCCATGTTGCATCTTCTCTGTGTCTTAAAAAATGTGAGGCATGTTCCTACCACAGGGCCTTTTCACTAGCTGTTACCTCTGCGGAAAAGCTCTTCCTCCAGAAATCTGCATAACGCACTCTCCAGTTTCCTTCAAGTTTTGTCTCAAATGTTACCTTCTTTGTGAGGGTCATTCGGACTACTCTTTCAAATTGCAATTTGTGACACCTATCCCCACCCTTGAGCACATATGCTCCCAATCCCTTTTAAAATGTATTCTACTTTGTTCCATAGCACTTATCACCTTCTAGCATGTTGTTGTTGTGTGCTGTCGAGTTGATTCCCCGTCACAGTGACCCTATAAGACAGAATAGAACTGCCCCATAGGGTTTCCTAGACTGAAGTCTTTATAGGAGCAGATCGCCAGGTCTTTTCTCCCACAGAGTCGCTAGATGGGTTTGAACCACCAACCTTTTGGTTAGCAGCTGAGCACTTAACCGTTGCACCACCAGGGGTCCTCCTTTCTAGCATAGTATATTGTTTACTTACTTTTTACATTCATTGCTGGTTGTCTCCTCACATTAGAATGAGCTCAGTAGTCAGGGGTTTGTGTTCCTTTTGTTCACTGATAAATCCCCCATGCCTGGAACAGTGTCTGACATACAGTGGACCATCACTGAATATTTGTTGAATGAATGAAGGAATAAATTAATGAATAGGAAATTACAGTAAGAGAGACCAAAATTCCGAGTTCTGGGGAAACCATGAAGCTAGCAAAGCCGTGTGTGTGGTAAGAAAGCCTCAACTGAGGGGGCTGAAGTGGTGAGGAAGATTTCTGGACTAAGGAAGCCGAGTTTACTGTGACTCCAGAGTGTTTACAGGGGAAATCAGTGAGATAGTGTAGGTGTTACTCTCCTTTTGAATTGTCACCCTGACAAGGCTTGTATTACAGGTTTCTTCCAGCCACTCTTCCTCAGCACCTAATAGGGTACTGGACACACTTCAGAATGGCATTTTAAATTAATCATGGGTGAATGTTCATGTGGAGAAAAGCTGGCAAGACTATGGCTGGAGAAAAATGATAAGAGTAAAATAGGAAGAACTGGCAGAGACTTGAGGCGCCTTTGCTTTGAAATCAGAGAAGAAACAAAAGGAAGGAGGAAGAAGGGAAGAGAGAGGAAACAAAGGAAAAACCGGTGGGAGAAGACTCAAAGGAGCTGTATTAGGAGACGAGCAAGGCTTATAAGAGGCCCTCACAACCCTGTTTGAGAACTAGTGATACGGAGTAGATTCCTTCTGTTTTCTCTCACTTACATACAAATTCCACACAGCTACATACTCACAGTTACACTACAATTCTCATAAACTCCCTACTCTTCACACGAATGTTTATACAGGTTGTCTCACACATGCCCCCATCCATATATAGCCTCAGATCTCAGACACACATACCCTGATATCCACACACTTACTGAGATACCTGAACACGCACCATGCTCTTACATAAACATAGACACACAGCCAGACTCCCTTATATATGCTGCTGTACACACGATCTTCTTAAATCCTTATCCTCCCTTCCTAAGCGCCCACAGACAGCCATGTATCTGTGCAGATACACAAACACACATGTCCACATGGCTCAGCTCCAGAATAACTTATCTCCATTCCCTCTCCTGTTGACCATTTGCAATGGAAAAGGGCTCATAATCTTTATAAAGAATGATCACTAAATAGATTGGGACCAGAAAAAGCATTTGTTACACATTATTTTGGTAAGCAGATCGACAAAGCACTGTTAAAATGGACCATCTGCAGTGACATGGAAATCACTGTTATAAGGAACCCTTATAATAGGATTTTACCTGTAGCTATGAAAAGGCCGTCTGCTAACAGTTTTAGCGTGTAAATAAGGGAAATATCAGCCTATTTAAGAGTGAGGGCCTTAACAGCTGCATTTATCTTCAAATAATGGATATGCTAATTAAAATGATTCTTATCTCTCTGTTAAAGCACTTAAATAAGAGTCTCTTGGATTCTGTTCCAGTTAGCAGTATTACTGGCTATGCTTGAAAGTAATACAATTACATTTCTTTCAAACTGTTCTATTACTTAGATTTTGCATTAATTCAGACTGACCTTAATGCTTCCCCTTCCTCCCACCTCTGCACTGTACCCCACAATTACACTGACTTAGGGCAGTTTCAATGTATGTAAAAGACTTCAAACTTTTTCTCCTTTTCTGTCTGTACTAGTAGGAAGTCAGGGAGAGAGCAGAACGTCAACAGTGAGGCCCCGGAGGGGAGAAAGCTGGGAGGTCTGAGCAGCAGAGGGATCAGAAGGAAGAAAAACAGGAGGGGGATTAAGAGGGAAGGGAGGAGAGAGTTGGGGAGAGGGGTACAGAGAAGGGGAGTGCAGAGGACATGGCACAGGAAGAGAGCAGCAGGGACAAAGAAGTTGAGAGGGAAAAGGGCTAAGGACGCTAATTAGAGGGAAGCGGGGGAATTAAGAGGGAGGCAGAGGAGGGGGAAGTGGGAAACCTAATATGAGAGGTGGTGAGCAGGAGCTGTGGGAGGAGAGGCCTGGGAAGGCAGCAATGAGGGACGTTCAGAGCCAATCTGCGCTACATACTATGTGCTTGTAGGAAATATAATGTGCATGTACATATATATACATATATGCTTTGTTGTGTGCTTTCGAGTTGATTCCAACTCATAGTGACCCTGTAGGGCAGAGCAGAACTGCCCCATAGAGTTTTCAAGGCTGTAATCTTTATGAAAACAGACTGCCACGCTTTTTCCCTGGGAGCGCGGCTGGTGGGTTCAAATGGCAGCCCTTTCAGTTAGCAGCTGAGCGCTTAACCATTGCACCTCCAGGACTCCTTATATACATATATGTATATTTCTATTTACTCACATTACTTCGATTCAGTTAAAACACGCATAGACCAAAGATAAATTTGGCCTCCCCCGCCCTTTTGCCCAAGATCAACTGTGCACATAAGTACTGCCCCATCTCTTCTTGAGAGGGTCTGAAATCACTCAGCTACTTTGAGCAGACTTGAAACCATCACAGCACTGTTGCCTATGAGCACACATACTTCATTTTAATTTCTCAACATTACTACGATTACATAGGCACTACGACGCTGATCGATTTGTTTTCTCTCCGTTTCTCTCCCACAACCCCCCTGCAACCTCCCCTCCAAACTCCTTCCAAGTACTCAGTCCTCTGAAGCAGCCAGATGATACTTCCACCCCACCTTGGCCTCACAGCAAAAGCTGCTGTTGTATAGGCAGCTGTGGAGATGCTCTCATATGTGCCTCCTTGGGGTCGCTGTGGAGGCAGCCCAGAAAGAAAGCAGGCTGGAACCGCTGTCTCTGCTCCCGAGCCAAGGTGGGGCAACTACTCACCTTACTATTTTCCAAAGCCTCCCATAGGATAAACTGGTTCTTTCAGTTTACAGTTCCCTCTGCTGAGGAACAGAGACAAGATGTTAGGCACTGGGTTGAACAGCATTTCATTTACCTACTTACTCTATGTTTTACTCAAAAGTGCTCTTCCTGAAAATGAACCAGTCAACCAGGATATAGTCCAGACCTCTTATTTCTCATCCACCTCTGGGTAAAATTCTTTCTCAGTTTTGACACCATGACCCCCTTCCCCAGAAGGTAGGGAGTAGGGGACATCTTGTGTGCCCTCTCTTCGATCAGCAGTATTAATCTTATCTCCTGACCAATGGTCCTCAAATCCTCTTCGCCACTGACCCCAAAAGTTACAGTTCTGATGCAGCTAGGCCCACTGACAATAGATGGTCATGAAAGGATGGAGGGAGGGGGTATGAGATGAGTACCTCCCTCTATGAGTGCCACCCCAGACCCTCAGTATATTCCCCCTAACAAAATCTTTGGAAGCCCTACAAGTCCTGCAGATGGACATAGGGAAAAATAAGGAAGCTAATAGTATTCTAATGAGGGCAGCCTGATAACCCCAAGACTTGGTTCCTAGGATGGAGCAGGCTTCCACATGCCAAGCACTCTAGGCTGTGTGGGCAGCACCTTCCCCTGCCTGGCACACCAGAGATGTAGAGATGTAGAGGTAAGCCAAGCTATGTGTAAGAGAGGTTTCCAGATGCCCCTCCCCACCCCACACCCACTGTTCTCAGGACTCTTCTTCCCAGGGAGGGGCCTCACCTAGCTCTCTAGTTTCTTAAAGTCCTGATAAAGGTGTTATGGGTAGGACTCTTTAGAGCCTGGGTGCCACCATCCCAGATCCCAGGCAGCTAGACAAGGGAGCCAAAGAATTTAGTAATGCATCTTCAGCTGCAGGTTAACGAAAAGGGGTGGGGAAGACACCATTCTTACAGATGGATGAGGAGATGAAAACTGTGAAACCCTAGATTAGAAGTCTCTCTGGTGACAGAGATAGATGTGCACATGCCTACAGGGTGAGAGAAAAGCCATAAACATCCTTTTTAAAAGTTTATTTATTTCAGGGAGTGTTCCCCTGGGACTACCCTGGTACTGAGAGTTTGTACCAGGTGCAGAAAGCTGTGCACTCCATGTCCTGCCAGCACCGGCCCCTGAGCAGCAGATGAACAAAGTAGGGCCCCCAGGAATAACAGATGCTTCTAGCTCACCAATCCCCTGGGAAAACCAGGTTTTAGGCGTACCATAGCTGGCAAGCAAGGCACCGGAACCTGAGGAAGTTGATGACACCTGTTTGACAGAACTCCCAACTAGCCCCACCCCTCCTTACAGTCCTAATATCTCAGGAGGACCAGAGTGAGGCAAGAGAAGCACCTAAGGTGCAAAATTTAAGGAGGCACTCACTCTCAGGGATGTGCAATTATCAACCGACCCTGCAACTGCATTGTCCTGAGAGTGAGTGCCTCCTTAAATTCTGTACCCCGGGTGCCTCTGGCCTCACCCTAGTCCTGGCCTTGTATCCAGGTCTCAAAAGGAAACTCCATCAGGCCACATCTGGACTGGGAAAACCAGAAGAAAGTCCATCAGTCCATCTGCATCTGAAGGCACTCTGCAGTGTGCATAGGCAAGGGATGCTAAGAAAATACTGGGCCCACACAACCAAGAATTAAGATAGGACACCTACTTGCCAGGATGCTATTTACCCTATGCTTTACTATCTCTCAGAGTGGGGAAATTCTGAGCTGCTGAAGCAACTCATTCCATCTTTGGTCACCTCTATTTCAAACATCTTCCATATAATGAGCAGTAATTTGCCCCTCCCCAGGGCTTTCACCCATCCCTTCTAGTTCTAACAAATGGAAGTCTATCCCCTTTTCTATAGGACATTTCCTCGAGTATTTGAAGACCAGTAAAACATTCACGCACCTCTGTATGTACATGGAGTTACCATTTCTCACACATCTACTAAGCCTCAGCACTGTGCACTGAGCTAAACTCTCAGCATGGATCATGCATCATCTCATTTAAGACTTGCAACAATCTTATGAGGTAGGTGCTATTATTATCCCCATGTTACTGATGAGGAAACTAAAGCCCCATGAAGGCAGGGACTGTGCCTATTTATGTCACTATTATATCCTCAATGCTTAGCATAATGCCCAACACATAACGGGTTAAAATAAACATTCATTGAGTTGAATGAATGAGGCCCCATGTCCAAGTCACACAGACAGTAAGTGGTGGAGCTGGGACTCAGCTCCCAAGTCCAAAGCCTGATGATCTTTTTTTATTTCCCCATTCCTAGTTCCTTCACCTGATCCTCCTAAGGCATTGAGTCTCTTCATCCTGATGACTCTCCTCAAACACGTCTATACTGTATATATTTTCAAGGTCAACTGGTGGTACTGACCACAGAATGCCAGCATGCTCCCATCCCTTCTAGACCCACAATTCATGAATTTTTAGACAAGTGTATATAGTATTGGTAAAGTTATACTCTGAGTCCTCTCATAGTAGGTCTTCCCATTACCTACGCACTTCAATTTCTAGCCAGAAGTTCCAGTCCATCAGGTATCAGTGACACTGATAACCTCATGTTCAATGTCCTGAGCTCTAATACAAATTTCACTTTCTTTATTACCCACACTGTCTCTGGGCATTAGTATACGAACATTTGTGGACAAAAGTATTGCTACTAGCCCTCTCCCCAATTCCTTTCTCATGTTAACCACCAGGTTAACTCCTACACTTTGATTTTTTTCCTCCTGTCTTACCTGCTATCCTCCATTGTAACTGAATTTAAGAAGTTCATCTGGGCATTCTTCTCTGTTATTTGACACCATATGCATAATCAGGCAGTCACCTTCCAGGTCCTGTTTATTCTTTTTCCAAAGGCCCAACCTTTGAAAGAAAGAAAGAGAAAATAAAAAACAACATGTGTTCCCAGGTCCTTCAATTTCCTGCCCCAAATTTTACAATCTTTTAAGATAGCTCCCTGGTCTTCTGATGATGTCATAAAAATCAGCCGGAGTGGGTAACACTGAACAGCTTTGGTTAAGTCTTTGCAGATTCTATGACACATCCTGGATAAACGCTCCTGGAAGATGGCACGCTTTCAGGTTGGCCACATTTGAGGTACTCCCACTTCCTCCATACCTTCAATGGGGAATCCTAATCACCAAGACTTGGCTCCCCTGAGAGTCTGTAGCATATTTCCCTGCTTCTGATAGTGTTCAGGGATTCTCCATGTTATTTCATGCTTTTCAAGATGATCTGGTTCACTCCATTGTGGTAAGAGCCACATATCTATTATTACCTGTTTTATATACAGTTATATCATCTATAGAGCCCTGGTGGCATAGTGGTTAAGAGCTTAGTTGCTAACCAAAAGGCCGGCAGTTCAAATCCACTAGCCACTCCTTGGAAACCCTATGGGGCAGTTCTACTCTGTGACACATGGGGTTGCCATGAGTTGGAATTGACTCAATGGCAACTAACAACAACTCCTCTATCCGGGCATTCTTTAGGGAGATATAAACTCAGAGCCATCCAGAGAGGAAGTCATGGAAGAAATCACATCTTAGTGATAAATGAAGTTCTTCCAGATGGTATATGGCTTGGTGGACAGGTAGAAAGAGAGTGGAAGATCACTGAACAGATAAAATGAGAGAAGAGTTTGCACTGGAAAAAGTGGCTCAGTAGGTAGACGATGGAGACTGGTGTTGGCCTCTTAGAAAGGTCACCTTTTCCCTGCATGAATTCTGAATCAACTGTGAAAAAAGGCAAAACAATGAGCCTTTATTACTGATAAAGCTAGGTTGGAGAATGTAGCTTATAATTTTGGTCAAGAAGGTTTACTGATATTGAATCTCAGGATTAGCAGAGCTATCCACCCATTCACAGGCAATGTTGTATGGGAGCAGGAGTGAGGTGCGTGGAGAGTCATTCCCTTATAAGAGCAAAAGAAGAGAAAAAAGAAGATGTAGCTCATTTCTGAGAGGAAGGGGGAGGCTATGCAAACCCAGTTTCTGCTCCCAAACTCATTAACCATATATGTCACTCTACTTCTCAAGGGGAGAGTAGTTAAGGATGGAGAGAGGCCAAGGGCACTACAGTAATGACAATCCCTCTCATGGTAGGAAACATCAGGAGTGAGGAAGAAGTGTTTCATCCCCTTCCACCCTAAAGTGGGCTTCAGAGGAAAAATAAGTAGTTGGAGAAGTGGCCATAAAATATTAGCCATCTTTATTTGCTGAGTGAGAAACACTCTTAGAAAAATTCACAGTGTGCTATTACTCCAACCTACAATTACTTATCAAAATCTAATTAGCTCAGTAAAATCTTCAAAGTTATATACTACAGTGATGAGGTAAAAACAGTCCCGATCACATTTACAAATTATTCTCTATGATATAGAAAACAACTTTACCCAGGGTAATTTTAGAACATGTAACATGGTTCCTTTTTCCCATCTTGATAAGAGATCTAAGGTCCCGAGTACAAATATGACATCAATATGCACAGAAAGTGACTGCCAGTGGTATTTGATTCCAAATATTCAAGAACCTGTATACTTAATAGCTGAATTTCTCTGAGGCTGATCTTTTACTGACAAGCACATGGGCAGGGCAAGTTTTCCCTTAGATTTTACAGCAACAGTCATCTATCGTTAAGGTTGATAAGAAATTAATATTTTTCATTATTCTCGAGAACAGCCACACCAACAAGACAAAATTTAATAACCTTCTCTATCAGTCATTATTTATAGATGGACAGACTCAATATTAGGCTTAGAATTATAGAAGAGAAAGAAAGAATTTTAAACAGCACAACAAAGATGTAATAATATTGCATGAATTATGAGCCAATCTCCATCAGCATTTTTAGGATGAGTTAGTTCTGGCTGGAAGCTATTACTTTTAACATGGTTATTTTCAAATTTTAAATTAAAAACACATTTCCATAATCACCACACACAATTATAATTTGCATTATTCTTCTACAGGTTTAGAAAACTGTATGCAATGTAAACATGATTTGTCTAGGGACAAAATGGATATTGATATCAGCCAGAGATTAGTTTATAGTTAGAGCACACATATTATGAACCATTCCCCAATTTTGATCCTTTCCACAATGACTAGGCCTGTTTCCTCTTAGATTAGGTCAAACTTCCAAAGGGAACATGGAAAAGATGACTAGGAGCTTTCTTTTGATTACTACGTGTTATGGATTCAATTGGGTCCCCAAAAAACATGCATTGGAATCCTAACTCCTATACCTGTAGATGTAATCCTGTTTGGAAATAGGGCTTTCTTCATTATGTTAATGAGGGTGGTATCACCTAAACCTAATCACTTGTGAATTATAAAAAGAGCAGATTAGACACAGAGAAGAAAGACAGACAAGGGGAAAGAAAGACACCATGTGAGAATTGTCTACAAGCCAAAGAACCAAGGAACATTTGAGACTACCTACAAGGAAGGAATTGACATGACTGAGACCCAGATTTGGACTTTTAGCCTCCAGAACTGTGAGAAAATAGATTTCTGTTCTTTAAAGCCACCTACTTGTGATATTTGTTACAGTACCACTAGCTAACTAAAACACTACACAAACTACAATAAAGACAATCCATCAATGAGAGAGATAATTAACAACAGGCTGTCAGTTGAAATGGAGTTACACTCTTCATCCCCTCAACACTCATGAGGAAAAAAACAGCATAAAAATAATGTGGCAAGAAAAATGTTAGTTTTAATGCTGCTAATTAACAGCTGATTTTAATATTTAAAAGATTAGTTAATAACAAATCAGTAATATTAATATAAAAACCTTCTAGATTTTCTAGAATAATCAAATCAAAATTGAATGTACAGGGCATTTACATTAAAGCAAATGGTGTTGTCCTTCCATGCAGTTAGGTATGTAGTGTTTTGTGTGCTGTGATTTGGTGAGTCCAATAAATATATTTCCCACACTGATGACTGAAATTCCACCCTTTCTTTCTTTCGTTTTAAGAACTCCCTCTTTGGCTTTTTACTTCCCATTATTCTATAAAGGCAACCAATATTTATTGAACACTGACTGTTCCAGACAGTGTTCAGGTTGCTGGGGTTACAAAGATGAATAAGATCCATTCCCCACCCCCAGGTAGTAAAAATACTCCTCAAGAGGAGTATCATTAAATCCCTAACACCTAAGTGAGAATTAGTTTTATCGATCCCTTCCTGCAAGAGATACTGAGGGATAAAAAGGTAGTAGGGGGGTACTTGAGCTCAGGATTTGAAAAGACAAGGAAAGCAAGGATTTTGAAAGGAGAGTTTGGAATGCACTTCTATTAGCATTAATGCATGCATTTCCTCAGAGTCATTAATCCCTTTCAATTTTATCAGGAATAAATTCCAAATCCATGAAATAAAATAATCATTATATAAAATTTCTAGTTGCTTCAGTTATACAAAGTCCTATTTCTTTCAACTACTGGATGGAAACACGTTATATGACCACACTTCAATTACCAGTAAAAATGGGGTGAGAGTTACAAAGAAAAAACAGCCTGCTTTAAAGGTAGAGAAAGGCCTGTGGGTTTCAATCCTAACTCTTCCATTTACTACCTGTGTGACCTGTACTTCTTAATGGCCCTGAACCTCTGCTTTCTCATTTATAACACAGGGATAATAATAAGTAATGTATGCAAAACATTAAGCATAGTTCCTGGCTTAACAGAATGGCTGTTCTCACAGTGTGGTCTGGGGACTCTTGGGGGTCCATGAGATCAAAACTATTTTCATGATAATACTAAAAGGTTATTTTCCTCTCTTCGTTCTCATTCACTTACAAATTTATTGTGGAGTAGGATATCACAACAGATTGAATGCAGAGGAGGTCTGAGAATGCAGGTGTCTCCGACTAATCCATGCATTAGAGATTTGCAAAACGGTAAAATAATGCCACTCTTCCCTCTTATTTTTTAGTTTAAAAAATGTAGTTACTTTTTCTGTAAATATATGTTATTACGTTAACAGGTAATTGGTTTATTATTTTTCTTTTAAAATGAATTAAGAAATAAACATTTTTTTAATTTCTCTTTTAATTTCTAATTCAGTAAATATTGATGGATATAATTCACATGCACAAAATCTCTTTGGGGCTCCAGTGTTTGAGAACCTCTAGGGATAACTGATTCATAGCATGTCCTCAAATCTAATTTTAGATCTTGGTTTTACTATATTTACCTCTATACTTTCCACAATTAATAAATATCAGATTGATTTAAGGTTTACCCCTTTCTCATTTTCACCTCCATCACTCTTTTGGAGAAGTGTGACTACTCCAGGAAACAGCCACAATATGGGCAAGAGAACCAAAGGGCTTGGACATTTCACAAAATGTTTAATCAGCTCTGAATAATTAAGTGTTAGCTGTAATGCTTAATTTAATATATTGTAATGTACTTTATTAAAGTCAGATTTATTGAAATACAGTAAAATTCACCCTTTTGGTGTCCAGTTTTATGAGTTTTGACAAATACATACAGCCGGTAACCACTACTACAATAAAAAATGTCCCCTTGTGTCCATTTGTAGTCAACACCTCCTCACCTCCAGACTCTGGCAACCACTGTCCTGATTTACATCCTTACAGTTTTTCTTTTTTCAGAATGTCACATAAATGGAATCATATTAGTGTGTAGCCCTTTGAGTCTGGTTTCTTTCACTTAGCAATATGCATTTGAGATTCATTCACGTTGCTGCATTTATCAATAGTCTCCTCCTTTTTATTGATGAGCTGTATTCCATTGTGTGGGTGGATGAATTAGTTTGTTTATCCATTCACCAACTGACGGCCATTTGGGTTGTTTCTAGTTTTCGGTGATTACGAATAGAGCTGCTATGAACACTCACATACAGGTTTTTGTATGGACATATGCTGCCCTTTTCTCTTAGGTAAATACCTACTAAGAAATATCCAAATTGTTTCCCAAAGTGGCTATAACAATGACTTTTCCATCAAGTATATCATTGATAAATACAGATTTTAAGACTTCAATAGTAAGAAAGTCTATTTCCTGTTGGACAGTTTTGTTTGTAAACAGGAAAGGATAGATATTATGCAGTATAAATGCATTCTGCTTTTCATCCTAAATTTAATTCCAAGAAACTGAGCAAAAATTCCCATATTTTGCTCTGTTTTTCAGCTTCCATTCACTGCAGAAATTCTATTTGTATTTGATTGCCAATTATAAAATATAAGTTTATTCATGTTGAATAGTGTTGCCATAACAAGATTCTTAAAACTTTTGATGCTTCTTTTTTTCCCTGGCATTCACCATAAAATATAAAACAAAACCTGAGGGAAAACATTCCCCTCCCCCTCCAAAAGGGGGAGTGAACACTGGAGAGTTATTTCTTATTTAAAATCATGAAACTAACAATGTGGTCTTATACATGATTTTCACTAAAACATTGATGAGACGGTTAGAACCATGCATAGCCAAAGGAGATTATTCCTAGGATAGGAGACCTGAGACCTGACGAAAGCCAAAATTGCTTAGGGTCTAGTTTTCTATCAGTAGCTAAAACTTGTACCTTTTTAATATGCTATTAGGGGAGAGATACTCAAAAATACTTAAACTACCTTAAGTTTCAGGTATCTCTTCCATAATAAGAACCCGGTGGCAGAAGCAGTTTGTGACTGGCTGCTAACTTAAAGGTTGGTGGTTCAAACCCACCCAGCGACTCTGCAGAAGAAAGGCCTGGCAAACTGTTTCTGTAAAAATTGTTGTTGTTAGTTGCCGTCGAGTCAATTCCAATTCATGGTGACCCCATGTGTTACAGAGTAGAGCTGCTCCAGAGTGTTTTCTTAGCTGTAATCTTAATGGAAGTAGATCGCCAGGTCTATCTTATGCGGAGCTTACAGTCAAGAAAATTCTATGGAGCAGTTCTACTCTGGAATACACGGGGTCACCATGGGTCAAGGGCCAACTCAATGACAGCTAACACCAGCAACAGTTTCTGTATTAGAATGTTAGATTGCAAGAGATACCACAGGACGTGCAGCAGTCAATCATGCGGCTTTTTGGTTAATGATGGTTACAAATGTGGCTTCAGAATCAGGTAATGGTGAGTAATACCCATAAGTGAAATTGCCTTTTACATGGCCATAATGAGATTCTAATCACTTGACTATTAAGATAACTATCAGTATTCTAGTGAGTGCATTTAGGTATATTAAACGAAGTCTGAGTTCTGACAATATTTGTGTAGAGGAAATTACTGCTTTAAAACACTTTGTTGGGAGTCTATGCTCCTAAGTTGCTTTGGCAGACAGACCTATCTTTTCAAAATGCTAAAAGTCAAGACATTCATCATTCCTATGATATTGCTAAGCTTGGAAGCTTTGAGCCAAGGTTCAGATGGTTATTTTTACTAATTTCGTATGGCATATCAGTTAAGATGCCAAAGGAAATGAGGGAGGCTTTTGATGACCACTAGGCTACAGGCAAAATTGTCAAGTATGCCAAGTTGATTTTTGATCTTTCCCACCTCCTTTTCTGATTCTCTCTCTCACCTCCAGTTAGCCACCACCATCCAGGGCCATTGTGGTACCTCATGGCCTCTGTAAGTTCAAAGCAATCCAGGACACCCTCCTCAAAACTGATTTATACAAAAATAATCCCCCTTTTCACTCTTCCTTCCCTCTCCTCAAGATGTTGTTCTCTCAGATAGCTAGCCAAGAGGAAGTAATTCTGGTTACTGAATGAAATCATTCATATTAAGGTGTGAATGACTGCTAGACTCAACCTTCCTGTGTTAGCTATTTTCTATTTGTCCTTCCAAATCCCCTTTCTACTCTTCTCCATCCTACTCTGTGGCCTGGTAACCTGGGCTTTATGGGCTACATCAACAGGTTACCTTGTCTTCTGGCTTCCTGTTAGGTTGGGCCAATGGGAGATACTGGCATAAAGGTCAAAGGATAGCACAGTGAGATCAGGATATTTATTTCCCAAGTTCCCTCTCTGCTGCATCACTGTGCGTTGCCTAAGTCCTTCTAACAGAGTTCATACCTTCTGTCGGAGAGTCCTCTTATACAACTTTTTATGGATTCTGGTAACCGTGCAGTTCTCTTGCCCCTTTGGGCCTATAGGCTCCCCACTCTTTCTAGTCCTAGTGTCTTATACCATCCTTTATTGGATTGCCTTAACCCTGTCCCCACCTTTGCTAATAGTACTTTTAATAAACTTTCCTCAACTGCCCCATTTAAGTGTGCCATATCTTTCCTGCTAGGTCCCTGACTGGGTCCCAAGGGTTATTTACCCTGTTATTTTCCTGCCCTGACCTTCCTCCCAAGAACAGAAACTGGACATCCAAATTCTGAAGGGTTACGGAATCTATGAGAGATGTATAAAGAAGTCTCTGTTTCTGGACATAATGATATGGTACAGGCTTCTTAATTAGAGATTCAAGGATCATGTCTTAAATATCTATTGAAACAATGAAGAAAGCAGCTCATAATGATAGCTCACATATTTTGAGCACCTGCTATGTCCCTGGCACTTTACATGAACCGCACTAGTTAATCCTCATACCAATCTGAAGTTCATTATCCCCATTTTAGTTTTCAGAAATTTAATTATAATGTGTTGGCATATATTTCTTCGAGTTTATACTATTTGGGTTAACTCAGCTTCTTGAATTTATAGGTTTGTGTTTTTGCCAAATTGTAGAAAATTTCAGCCACTATTAGACTCCTTGGGTAGCACAATTAGATAAGCACTCAACTACTAATTGAAAGGCTGGCAGTTCGAATCCACCCAGAGGAGCCTTAGATGAAAGGCCTGACAATCTACTTCCGAAAGGTCACAGCCATGAAAACTCTATGGAGTGCAGTTCTATTCTACAACACATGGGGTTGCCATAAACTGGAATCAAATTGACGGCAACTGGTTTCATTTTGGGGGAGGGGGGTTCAGTCATTATTTACGTGAATATTCTTTCAGCCACACTCTCTTTCTCCTCTCCTTCTGGGAATCCAATGATACATAACATGAATATTGGATCTTTTGCAATTGTCCCACAGGTCTCTGAGGCTCTGTTATTTTTTTCATTCTATTTTCTGTTTTCAGATTGTATAATTTAACTTCTACTGATTTATCTTTAAGTTCACTGATTCTATCCTCTGTCATTTCCATTCTACTAATGAGCTCATCCAGTAAGTTTTTTTATTCCTTTGGGAGAGGGGAGTCTCACGTCCATGATATCAAAAGGACCCAGGCCTGGTTGCTTGCTATGGTGAGGTCCCTCTTGCCAGTGCCACTCATCTACCATTGCAGTGGAAAAAGGTCTCTGGCCTACAGGGATAAAGAAGCTTCCTGAGCTGGGCAACTTGTGGTGCTGGGGCCCCTCTTGTTGTTGCCTTCTTCCCAGTATTTCTCAGTGAAGGAGTAGAATGCCAGGTTCAGAGGGGAGGAGAGCACTTCCCCTGGCTACTTATTTTCAGCAGGAATGCCAATTAATACATCCCCATTGCTTTGGCTTCTGGGATTGCCCGATCTTATCAGTGAAACTTCTATTCAATACGGAGGAGGAATAAGCCTACCTGAACTTCCCTCTGTTGCTAGGTTGGGAGCTGGGAAATACTGGGCCTGGGTTGCCTTCTTCTGTTGGTTGGTGGGACACTGTGTTGTTCCTCCAGTCCTCCGATCTGAAACCAGCTTGCCTTCCTCTTACCACCATTCAGGCTTCTCCTTTGGTTGCTTCTTGCATTATTTCATGGAATTAAAGTTGTACTTAGGAGAGAGGAGAAGGGAGAGATGAGTTTATGCCATCTTATCCACAGTGGAAGTCCTTGTCCCTATATTATAGATGAGGAGACTGTATCACAGAAAGATTAAAGTGCTTGTCTAAAGTTGCACAGCTAGTGAATGGCAGAGGTGGGACTCAAGGCAGCTTCTTCCAAAGTCTATTTTCTCACCTAAAGATTTGGGGAGATTCATCAAATAGCCAAGGCATAGAAATTAAAAGATTTCCTTTCCTGTACATGGAAAGAGTGAGCCTAGCATATAATTATTTATCCTACAATACAGTCTAGGGGGTGATTGCAATTCCTTCCAAGGGTATGGTTCATATCAGAGAAGAATTAGATAGCATGGAGTTGAGATGTATTCACCTTGATTTACCATTCACAATGAACCATTTTTTTTCCCTTCCAAAGTACACTCTGTTTGAAAAAGAATAAAGGCTGGGTCATTTTATAGCTAAGATTCTAGTAGCTGAATAATTAACTCACTCTGAATGACCAAGCATGAGCTATACTTCCACCTAAGAATTCGGGAAAGGAAAATTACATCAGTTTCCCTCACTTTGGAACCAGGAGGATATTTTGTTTGAGGCCTTCTGGGTATTGGGGAAAGCCATTCCTTATTTCTAGGAATATTTATTGATATTCACTAACAGCCTTTAGGAAGGATTATTAGATGTTCTACATAACAGTCTCGCTATCTAGTCTCATGTTCTTTTACAATTCATTAACATCGGTTAGTCACCAAGAAAGTAAAAATGCAACAACTCTACATAACATCTTATCAAGTTCACACCCATCCATTTCATTCATGTGTTTAAGGAGTAGCTCCACTATTAATTGCTTTCAGGGTTATTTATCAGCTCTTCCATCTCCTACCCATAGTACTAGTGTTTACTGGAGAAGGGATCAAGGAAAGAAATAGGTCATTGGACTCAATATAGGTTCCAAATCTCAAAGGATCAAGGTATTTCAAAACCAGGCACACAACTTCACCAATAAACAGGTTCTGTAGCCTTCAGCTTATGAGTCATTATCCTAAAATTTAGGAGCTCTGGTGTCTCAATGGTTAAGCACTCAGCTGCTAACTGAAAGGTAGGTGGTTTGAATCCACCAGCTGCTCCACAGGAGAAAGATGTGGCAGTCTGCTTCCATAAAGATTACAGCCTTGGATAACAGTTTATAAAGACAATGTTCTACATTCTACTTTGCTGAGTAGCATCTGGGATCTTAAAAGCATGTGAGCAGCCATCTAATATACTCCACTGGTCTCACCTCTTCGGGAGCAAGGGAGAATGAAGAAAAAAAGATACAAGGGAAAGATTAGT
>NW_004444004.1:2515161-2517984 GCF_000243295.1 Trichechus manatus latirostris | reverse complement strand
GTGGGGTTGTTAACCAATGTCATAAAACAATATGTGTACTGACTGTTTAATGAGAAACTATTTGTTCTGTAAACCTTCATCTAAAGTACAATAAAAAAAATGAAAAAAATTACAGCCTTGGAAACCCTATGGGGCAGTTCTACTCTTTCCTATAGGGGTACTATGGAAAAAAAAAAACCAAACCCATTGCTGTGGAGTCAATTCTGACTCATAGCAACCCTATAGGACAGAGTAGAACTGCCCCATAGGGTTTCCAAGGAGCACCTGGTGGATTTGAACTTCCAACCTTTTAGTTAGCAGCCATAGCTCTTAACCACTACACCACCAGGGTTTCCTGGGGTGCTATGAGTAGGAATCAAATCGATTCGATGGCAACTGGTTTGGTTTTGGTTTGGATCCCATGATTTAAACCTGATAGTAATATTCCTGTATTGAAAAATACAACAACAACAAAAAAGTGTCCTTAGTGTCCTTACAATCCTTCCATCTTCCTGCTCCTTCTATCTGAACTGTCCTTCCTTAATGAAATGGAAAATCTACATTTGATTTATAATTTCTGCTCTTTTTCCTCTTTGATGTTGCTGAATTTGGGGCACAAAATTTCAATGTGAACCTTTGATGATGATGTACAGCATTTTCCAAATGCATCCCGTCCATTATTCTTATCTTCTCTATCACTCCACTTCTAGCAAACAGAAAATCTTCATCAGACAAAAAAAAAAAAAGAAAAAAAACAACCTTCTTTAAACCCCCAATGCATATCAACTCATGCACATAGCTCCCCTCAGGTGTATTTGGCTCTACAAACACTGATTGTATAGAACTCACTGGTTTTACAAACAGCAATCCACTTTAGGAACAACTAAAGGACTAGAGGACCCAATTACATTTATATTAATGAAAAAATTGCAAACAACCTAAATTATCCAACCATAGTGAAAGGCTTAAATAAATTATGCTATATTTATCCAGCTGAATACTATATACCTTTGAAAAGAAAGTGGTACTAATAGGAACCAGGAAGAAATGGCTGATTTCAGAGATGGGGCAGAGTAGGTACAAAAGGAGCCTGGTTATGCCAGAAAGGAAGGACGTGCTCAAAAAAAGAACGGAAATAAATGAAATGAAAAAAGAAAAAATGATGGGGGCATGTCAAAAGCACATTGGAGCCAAAGTGAAGGGGTTATCACTGGACAAAGCTGGGACAAACTGAGAACCAAAAAAATATTAAGGACAATAATTAATTATAAATTGTTGAAAAAATAGAAACCTATGAGTCCCTGGGTGGCACAAATGGTTGACACACTCGGCTGCTAACTGAAAGGTTGGAGGTTAGAGTCTACAGAGAGGTGCCTCAGAAGAAAGGCCTAACGATTTACTTCTGAAAAATCAGCCACTGAAAACCCTATGAAGCACAGTTCTACTCTGACACACACAGGGACGAGAAGTTGGAATTGACCTGATGGCAACTGGTTCGGTCTTGGTTTCATGAGTCCATAGCAATAATAATTAGACAGACTAATTAAATTAAATAAGTAAATAAATAAGGGAGAAAGGAGGTATTATGGTTGAATTGTGTCCATCAAAAAGATATGCTGAAGTCCTAACTCCTGGTACACGTGAATGTGACCTCGTTTGGAAATAGGGTCTTTTCAGGTGTAATCAATAAAGCTAACATGAGGTCATACTGGAGTAGGATGATCCCTAATCCAATATGCCTGGGGTCCTTATAGAAAGAGAAGAGACCAAAGGAAAAAAAAAAAAAAGGGAGGCACACAGAGGAAAGATGGCCATATAAAAACAAAGGCAGAGATTGGAGCAGCGCATCTAAAAGCCAAAGGATGCCAAGGATTGCCAGAAACCACCAGAAGCTAGGAAGGGGCAAGGAAGGATCTTTCCCTAAGCCTTCAGAGAGAGCATGGCCCTGCCAATACCTTGATTTCAGGCTTCTAGCCTCCAAAACTGAGAGAATACATTCCTGTTCTTACAAACCACCCAGTTTGTGGTACTTTGTCACAGCAGCTATAGGAATATAAAACAGGAGGTGTCTTGCTTATATGGAATACAGAGTGTCAACTAGTAAATGTGGAAGGAGTAATGGAGTTGGAAGATTATCATTTTACAACCATCATGATAAAGATTGGTTCAGGCAGGAATCATCGATGGTTGCTAAATGTAGGGGAAATTTTTGATGAGGAGAAGGATATGTGCGTAGGTCTTAAAGTGTCTTCCCATAGCTTGCTTATTATTTGCAAGAGAAAAAAAATGGTAATTATGTAGTGGAGAAATCAGACAACACCTTGACTGGGTGATCACAATCAACATCACCAAGGAGGAACGGATGGACATTGTGTGCCTCCAGATATGATACCCTGAGAGCAACACAGAATCACTTACAAACTATATTCTGGCTAGGAGTGCATAAACTGAATCTAGTACTCAGAACACATCACACAAATCTAAAATGAGGAACCTTCTATTAAAAAAGAGGGGAGGGGACTGTATTCTTCAAAACTGTCAATGTCATCAAAGACACGATTAAAGGAGACTAAAGAGACATGCCAGCTAAATGAAATACACAGCCTTTGACTGGATCCTCTACTGGAGCAAAAATAAATGCTATAAAAGACATTTTGGGGTAAATTAACAAAAATATAATACAGATGGGAGATCAGATAAAAGTATTGTATCAATACTACATTTACTCTTGGGGAACATCTAGCTCAATTGGCATAACACAGTTTATAAAGAAAATGTTCTACATTCTACTTTGGTGAGTAGCATCTGGGGTCTTAAAAGCCTGTGAGCAGCCATCTAATATAC